>NW_005179058.1:311632-477940 GCF_000350225.1 Chondrus crispus
CACCACATCTAATCTCTGGAAAAGCCTACTCGCCACCGTCCTCTAACAAACTGTGCACCCAGGCACCCCCATTGCTGTGCACTGCCAAAGCACCACTCATCGCTTTTCTGCTTCCATCGAAATGAATGCCCTCCTCCTCCCCCGTCCTCTTATGTTGTCTTCGCGACACCAACTGTCGTGTTCGCCCCAAACAGCACACGCTCCGCCTCTACCCCGCAGCCGCCCCACCGCTTGGGCCAAAACTCCTCGATGTCGCTCTAGACACCTGGGCCCCTGTGCATGCGCCTGACGTTTTCGTACACCACCGTCCCGCAGGCTCGCGCGCCCTGCTTCCCTTGACCGTCACCTCTGCCGCCGCCATGCTCCCCGGCTGTGGGTCTACAGAGTTCAGGCGAGTGTGCCCCTTCCAAGTATTGTTGGCGAAGCAAAGGCCCTCCATCCCTTCACAGCAGAGAGCCCGATGTGTTCCACAAATCGCGCTCATTTTGACAGAGTCGACCCTTCATGTCTAGATAAACGTGCATCCTTCCACCTGATGCCCACCTTGTCCACCTTGTGTTCCACATCAGCACATTGCGTGCATATCTTTCACAATCGCTCAGCTCCCTCATGGTGAAAGCCGTTCCGGCCTATAGGGCAAGACTGCCAAGGCAGAAGCATGACCTTCCGTGTCCCCGTCCCAGACTGTCTTGAGAAGTCTACCGTCAACACGACTGTGGAAGCCGGCTCGGACACCCGGGCTTCAGCCTCCCTCATCACCAGAAACGGTCAGGCGAAACTGTGCGTTTCTTTTGGCGTGGGAACAACTGCGATTTGCGCCCATGCCAAAGCCTCCAGAAGCACCTCTTTCTTTTTAAACACGAACCAAGAATTGAACTGATCGAATAAAAGAGACACCATACCTTATATCAAACGTAATAGAGCACCATGCGAGAGCCACAAACGAATGTCTGAAGCACACTTTTGTTGGAAAGATGATGGGAGAATTGCGTCCAACTGCAGTTGTTGTTGGTACAGCAGTACGGTACTCAATCGTACCTTCAGTACGGTAGAGAGGGCTATTGGTGGTAGAGGCGGGTACAGCCAATGGAACGGCCTAAGTTCATGCCACGTCACGACACGTGATGCACATGTATCTTGCGGGAGAGACTCAAGACCTTGGTCATGTTTACTGACGGGCTCTCAAAGGCATGGTTATGTTGGGACGGGCTCTGTGACGAACGGAGAGACGGCGGTGTCAAGTACCATGCTGGAGCTGTATACACGTGTAACATAGGACATATCTGATCCGGCACGTCAGCGTGTGCTGTCACACATGTACGTTACAGCCCTTAAAATTTCAAATCCTGTATGGGCCACTCTGCGCTGGCGCATCTTGAGCTGAGCTTGCCATGCGGAGCAAATGCGGTCTACTGCAACCTGCGCGTCCCGAACCGGTGACCAACACCGCGCTCGCTTGTTGCAGAGCGACGTTCCCCAATTGCAAAAACGGCTTCTGAAGACCGCAAGGGCCGAACAGCTGCTTGAACGGTCACGGCACGGCAGGCAGCCTACAAAGAATTCCTTAAAACGCAAGTAATTGGTTCAAGATCGCAAAATATTCATTTCCTTCCAGCTCCATCTTCACTTGCGTCACGTATGACCTGGCGCTTTGAAACCAGGGCATCCAGTTCGACCCCCTGCCCTTTGCGTGGTCTCAAGTTATACCCAAGTCATCCTTTCGGGACTAGACGGGACAGAAGAACAAAAACGGTTCACCCGCTCAGCATGCACACCTTCACCCATCGCTGTTAGAGGCGAACGTGCAATTCCCGACGTTGATGCGTCATGGAATCCTGGTGACAGCGCGATGAATTTCCAATGCTTATACTGGCCCGCCGCAGCACCGCTTGCTTTGGATACAAGTATAGTAAGCCTTCACGATAACTCTTCTCTCATTTTCCTCAACCCCGTGACCATTACGAAGAAACAACTGAAGCACCTTATCAAGTCAGCATCTCTACACTCAAAACGCAAAACTGGCATGTTTTAGGACCGAAGCCGATATGCCTTTCCGAGACTTCATAGTCCTTGACGCAATTTTTGAGAATGGCGACGGCGCCTTGCAGCGTCGAGTAACCTCTGCCAACTGCTTTCCGACAGACGTTACAACAGACTGCGCTTCTCTATTATTTAGCACAGACGCAAGCGGTGGTTCCATTGCCCTCCTGCCAACCGGCACCGTATGGTTCATCAGTGCCATGAAGAGCCCAACTTCTTGGAGCCTTGTGTCATTGTCCGGAGACACTGTCGCGACGGCGACGAAACTGCGAAGAAGCAACTTCCTTGTTCAGCAGAACAACTTGGTGGTGTTGATGGTCCCTGGCGACCAGCCGGAATCATTCGCCTGTTGGACATCCGGTGATGCTTCGGCTCGACGTGGTCCGCGCGCCAAAACAACCGCAGCATCGGCAGATGTCCTGTTGGCGAATATTCGCATCGAGTCGAAGACCGCAGAAGCACACCGTCTGACCTACGATCCTGCCAGGGGATCGGCAATTCCTCTCTTCTGTCTTTGGGTGGCCGAATTTCAAAGGCTGAGGAGGAAGGGACTTGTCAAAAGGACGAGGTGCCTGCTCGCGCCGCTTCAAAAGAGTTGAGATTTGTCATCCTTCTGTGACGTTTCACATGGCTTCTCTCGTTTGTGCTCTAGAAATTCCTGATGTAGTCCTCTGCTGATTGTAACATAGTTCAATATTTCGTAATCAATAGAGACATAACTAAACGATAACCCGATTGCCCGAATATCTTCCATGGTATCATTTCAGGCTTTACGCCAGAGTCTTCTCAAACGATTATGGGAATTCTCTTGTAATTGGACCCTTAGTCATAGCCGCTTCTCTAGCAGTGCCGGTGACGTTTCCGCTATCCGGCCGCACAGGGCAGCCTGTCTTGTAGGGACCAAATACAGCCGATGAGCGACGACAAGTACTGTAAACAGGGAGAGCTATTGGTCCACCGTTCACACAGTGTGATGCAAGATCGATGCCTAGGTTTACTGATGCCCACTGACTGCCTACCTTATGTAGGGAAGCTAGAGTCTAGACGTACGTTGAACCTCATATGAGGTCAAAAGTTACATTATTTTTCTAGACGAGGCAACACGCGATTTCACTTCTGTTTTCCGCAACCAGAAGGCCATCACTACAGATAAAGCACTTGCTTGTCCATTCTAGCGACAAGCGACTCTTTGGTGCACATAAAGGTGTTCAATAGAAAAAGTCGGTTTACAGTAAGCATTTTTCTTTAGGCTAATTTTATACCAGTAACATAGAAACATTGCGTAGAGTGCCTTCTATTGGTTTCTAACTTCAGAAAAATTATAAAACAAGTTTCTATTTTTCCTAGGAAAAATAGAAACTGCGACCATCAAAGTTGAAAAGAAATAAAATTTTGTAATTTCTTATTTTTGCAATGGGTCATTCTGAGATTGGGAGGGGGACAAGGTCAAAATCTTTCGGTGTCAGGGGGGGACACATGATATTGTATCGATACAGTAGCAGACAGGTGCATTTTGTTTCTTGTTTTTATTGAGATTGCAAGGAATACAGTACACGTATAATATGTTACAATGCATACCTCAATTCCTGAGAATGACCCTTTTATTTTTGCCACGCAAAGCGCGGGAGACTTTTCGGGTTCTCGATCTCGGAGAGTTGTGGGAGGCGGTTTCAGGCTGCCGCCAGTTCACTTGCTTAGCATGATGAGGAATAAATGTTTGACAAGTGTGCGCGATAATGCATTACGACCATTCATTCGCCAGTTTATGACCGGAGATTGATTTGTTTTGAATTGCTGGCCGAGACAAATAAGCGAAACTTTTCGTTCGGATAGAAGGGCACACTCTCCAAAAGTCGAGACAGTCCATTTGCCTGATATCAGACGTCGCCGCGCATCGCGACGCTCTGGGACACCATCTCTGGGACCCAAACTTTAGGATGTCCATCCGCCCACTACGCCTCCCAAAGTTTGGGATGTGGTTTGAGCTGCAAACTTCAGCTGTCCACCCGCCCCATTCGCCTCAGTGCGCCTCTCGACCAGAGCCATAGTGATGTAGAGGATGGTCTTCGCAGACCCGGGGGAGGAACGCCAGGATTCCGTGTTCAATGGCCTGCAGCGCGTCCCGCCTGACGCCTCCATCGTGTGCGTGCATGACGCTGCGAGACCGCTTGTCCCCGAGGATAACGCAAGAGACGTGCTTCGGGACGTCATGATACATGGGACGGCGGATCTGGGAGTCCCGTCTAAGGCGACGATTCAGGAGAGCGAGGATGGTAGCTTTGTGCTCAAAACGACCCCGAGAAAGCGATTGTGGGATTCAAACTCCGCAGGTCATTAAACCGCCCTTGCGGAGGAAAGGGTTTCAAAAAGTTAAAGCGGAGAATGTCGACGTCGCCGATGACGTTTCCATTGTCGAGTGTCTCGATGAACCAGTGAAAATCACGTTAGGTGAATATACTAATACCAAGCTAACTACGCCGAAAGAAATGAACATCGCTGAATCCATTTTGAAGCAACGAGTATTTACGCCAGCGTCATAGCAGGAAGTGTAATACACTCTTTCGGACCAGCAACCCGCGTCCGACCACATCTCATTTAATTTCGAAACGTAACCGTGGGTTTCGTGCCTATTCTGAGACATATCTTTGTATGTCTTAAGTTACATACAGAGTTAGTGAGCTAGTTAGTTGTCGGCGATTTCAGAAACCATGGATACATCGCTGTTTTCGTCTGCAGCCAATGAGTCGGAGGCTTGTCGTGAGGTGGCATCGAAAATATGTCATCGTCCTCGTCGCTATCATTGTTTAGGGTATCCTCGCGGAACCTGTGATCGATCTCTGCTCCTGGGAAACCCTCTGGGTCTCTTGCGCACGTGTTTGGCACATCTTCCATGTCATCTGAACCATCTGAAAAAATTAGAACGGGGTCCAGGGCATCTTCATCAAGTCCCGTGTTCTCTAGTGTTGGTATTGCCACCGTACGAACGTGAGACGTGCCTTCAGCCGCTGTAGATAGACTTTCAAAGCTGAAGAAATCACCTTTCCCTTGCCTTCGCGTCCTTCCTAGTCTGTCCCTAGTCTGTCCCTCTCCACTTTATTGCTTGTGATTAGGCTAGCTTCCGAAGTGCGCAATCGTGTTTCCTCGACAATCACGCATAATTGGTTGCTTTCCTCTTCCGCGATGAATGCGATGTCGTGGCCGTGAGACCACAGAAGTCCCGTAGCTGAAGTGATGGGGAGAAAAAGTGGTCAGAAGAGGTGTTCTCAGTGAGAACTTCTCACCAGCCCGCTCTCAAGAGCTCTCAAGGGCGGGCTGGTATTGCCGCTGTAGTACAGGCGCTATGCGGCAGAGAACGAGGCCTCAGTCTCTGGGGCGGAAGCGGAGGTTGGTCCGGGCTCTGGACCAGTGCCACTGGCCCTCTTGCCTCATGTGAGGCAAGAGGTCCAGATCCAGAGCCTGAGGATATCACAGTAACCTTGTTCAGGGGTCTCGCGCAGCCCCGAGATAGAGTCTATTCTCCATCTGATTGACATGGCTGCTTTTCCCAGTGTGGTATAAGCCCAAACGGAAATTAGATTAGGATCGGATCAGGGACAGTAAGGCGACGAGCCTTACAGCCATGCGCGCACACACGAGTCCTCCGCGTGTACGGGACGCGTACTACACGTGGAATGTCATCCCCGCCGGCTGACAGCGTTACAGTGTCGGTAGACCGGCACTACTGTAGAGTTATGATAGACTACAATGTACATTAAATATGAGCGGACCGCCGGCGGTGGAGGACGACAAGGGGGGACTTGTCAAGCATCCTCCACCTTGGTCCGCCCGCTTCCTTTTAGGTACTTCCGTCCGTTTTACCTAGGAGTAGCACCGCGCGCGGGTTGAGGACGCGCGTAGCACGCCCACGAGCCGGCTCCGCCTCCGCCCGTCGGTACTGGATCGTCACCCAGTACCGCTCCGGGGCGTCGAGGCGTAGAACCGCTGGCGCGTGCGCGCGTCCTCCCCGATCCCGCTCTACCACCGCTACCTCGAGCCCGTGCTCGGTACCGTGGGTGGGCCGTGCTTCTTTCTTCCCGCCGATCGGGGTCTTTCCGAACTGTCACTACTCACCCCTCTCGTCGTTGGGGGTGATTATACTACACCCATGAGCCTCGAAAGTACCCTATGTTGAACGTGACAGCTTTTAAAACGGCACACGTGCGCATTACCACGACGCACAAGTTGGCAACGTGTTAATAACACCTTGCACGTAAAGGCAACGTGTAAGTCGTGGCTACCATTGTCTAAAGTCGTTTCTTCATGAAGAATCATGAAGTTTCTCAGTTTCTGCATGAATAAACAGGCAAAAAGTAAAAAGAATCTTGCGTCTGAGATATCGCACCACTCCCTTGCGGTGGAAGAAAGAGGATTGTGCTTGCCATCATCCGAGATAAATATCTGCAATGACATTCCCCTTCCTCGTGTCCCGCTCTCCGCATATTCCCCTCCTTAACGCGCCATGATTCTGCCCCCCAATGCACAAGTCATCCGCCCGTCCGCTCTCTCGGCCGGCGCCATAGTCGTCACAACCATCGGCTCCATCGTCGCCGCCATCATGGTCACCGTAGTCCTCGTGCTACTCTTCAGGCTCTGCTTCAAGGCGACCTCAATGCAGCCCAACAGCAGCGCACCCGCCTCGAGGCATGACGGAGAGGACCACGGCAAGCACTGTGGAACGATTGCGAGCCCACCCGAGACATTTTATGGCCCATTGTGGGGGTACATGAGAAAAAGCCCCTCGGAGTCGAGGCCTTCCGCCGTCCCACCCGGCGCAGTTGCGACCGCAATGCAGCCCCAGAGCAGCGCACCCGCCTCGAAGCATCAAGACAAGCAGGATGGAACAGAAGCGAGCACACACACGCCCAGCAAAGTAGTCCGTGCACCTCATCGCGCAAATCTGCGACAGAACCGCGTCGCGCTATTTCGCAACGCGCGCGCTAGTCACTGGATGATACCACGCACGCGCTTGCGGAAGCGACTACATTTACCGCACGCCTGTCTGACTGCCGCCGGACGTGTGCGCAAGCCGGCTGCGCCGTTTGATGAAGGGCGGGTACCGTGCGTCGCGATGTGTAAGGGTTGCATATGCGGGCATATTTCACCACGCTGCACACCAGGGGGAAATGAAGCCATGTCGGAGACAGGGAGGACACGCAGCAACGCCCCTGTTTGACGGGCTCGCTGCGAAATTGAGGGACGTCCCAGCCGACCCTTTTTTTGTTATGCCACAGACCAACCAGAACTTTCTGTCAGAGCTGGGGGCGCGACCGTGGAAAGTCGGACATCCACGAAAAATTGCGTACTCTCCCGCTTAATTGCGGGTACTTTGCCGGTACCAGCAGAGAAAGAACATTGTTGTAACCTGTTGACAGCTAAAAAAGGGGGGGCTGCGAGCGTAGGGGAGAGAGAAAAGCGAGATGTTTATTTCAAGAGGGGGGGTCGGTCCGGGTGTCGTTGTTCTGTTCTGCCCTTCGCGGGGTGTCGCGGCGCGCCCCTTTCTCTTATAGAGGGGCCGCCAACGTCTTCCACTTCACAGGCCCGCCGCTCTTCAAAGGGAGATTGTCCACGTGTACACCTGGCGTACACGTAGACCAATAAAATCACGTTTTGAAGGCTTTGGTCCTGGGGCCACTCCTGGGTACTGTACCCTGTACAGTACCCCAAATCTCCCCCATTCGACCCCCTCCCCAGCCCCACACCCGGGCAGGGGCAACATATATACTGACCGCTGGCCGCTCTTTTGCTCCTGGTGCTCGGCTTGAGTCAGGGAACCGGCGCTCGACCTTGACGATCCAATTGACACAATTTAGTGTCACCGTCGACACCAATCCCCCAATCGCTCCACGTTGCCACGTGTGTTCCTGGAGCCTCACTGTAAGTATTTTTCTCTAACCTTAATCCATTGTTCACACAACTTGAGTGCACATACTAACTACTTTTTTTTCATCACTTCTGCACGAAGTTCGTTCATAGCGTGACACAGATTCGGGCGTTTGCTTGACATAGATACTTGACTTGATTGCTTGTGTGGCAGTACTCAGGTGGGGTTTTAGTCCTCGAGTCTGCCCCTGGCAGGCGGTCTCATTTGGCATGGAAACATGAATCAAACTGTGCTTCTCTCTGCATTCACCCGGCGCGGCTGCTGCCTCGTCTTCTTCGTCAACTGCAGCGCTTCCGGCGTTGTTCTCTACGAAAGAAACATCACGGGCACCTTCTTCTACGCAGGCTTCTCCAAGGGATTGTTCTCGGCCTCCGACGGCATGCTGTCATTCACCTTTTCCCAGGAGATGAAACGAGTTATCCTGAGCATTCCGGCCCTGGTGCACGACGCCCAGATGGCGTACGCCGCTACAGGTATCTTCTTCGTCACATGCAGTGGGTTTTCATTGGAGCTGTCGTTTCTAATTTCTAAATGCATAAAAGGGTCCCATACATCTTACGTAGCCCTCAGCAATAACGCAATTACCTATTTTGCTACAATCCATATGCGTCTTCACTCCATGGTGTCCTGCTCACTTTTCCTTGCACGATAGGGTACGAGTCGACGAGCATGACTAGGTTTCCTGGATACTCTGCCGTGCTGCGACGCTAGCACGTATCGCGGGTGGTGAACTTTCAAGACGCGGCACGGGCCGTAGAACTTGGAAACGAACGCAGGCCATTTCGTACCACCGAATGAAGTTCCCCGAGCGACAAGAACTTTGTCTCCTACTTCGAAGAAGTGAGACGACGACGCTACGAGCTTTTTTTCCACAAAGGCCCCTGAGCGAACTGCTCGTGGGACAGATCCAGTCAGAAGCTCCAAACGACGATGATGGTCTAAGGAAGGAACAACTAGGCTTGCACCTGTTTCTGCGCAGCTGATATCTTCTTCAACGGTACGGTTCGTACCAGTTTCGAGTATCGATCGCTGATCACGAGAATATACCGATTTCCTGGTTTAGTTGTGATTAGCTCGCCGAGGATGTCGATGGCGACAAACTCCAGCGGAGCTTTGGGCGTGAACAGCTTCATTTCCTTCGTGTTTTTTCTCAACTTCACCCTTTCCCGCGCGCATGCGGCGCAATTTTTCGCGACTGCAAAGCAGTCTAGGGCCATCGTGGGCCAATAAAAATATCTTCTCAATGTCTTGTAAAGTTTCCTGCCTCCCGGGTGGCCTGCCAATTTTGCGTAGTGGCTCAACCCTAGGACGCGGTCCCTTAACGATTGTGGTATCACTACTTGTACAAACTCCGCTGCGGTACGGCATAGAGTTCCTTCGAGTTCCTCGATCTCCATGCTGAACGTTCTCACCTTTCCAGCGTCCATTTCTTTCTTGATGCGGTTGCAGAAGGGGTCGACGGCTTGCTCGCGAATGAGCTCCTCCGGAGTGACAGCTTGGAATTGATCGAGGTGCTCAGGGGCGGTCCCCCCCTCAAGAGCGAGGATGTCGTCTAACCCGTCAAAACTGTCCTCTTCCTCCACTGTACCCTCGGCCGGTTCGGCCATAAAGCATGGAATTTCGTCGTCGATTTCGTCGACGGTTTCTTCAGCGGTCCGTAGTCTTGACAGAGCATCAGCGTGGCTGTTAGCCTTGCCCTTCTTGTACTTGATTTCGAAATCAAATTCCGAGAGGCGGAGCCTCCATCGGATTAATCTCCCGCTGGGGTCGGTTACGTTCATCAACCACCTCAATGAGGCATGGTCGGTATGCACAATGAAGTGCTCGCCATATAGATATAGTCATTAAGTCTGTACTGCCCAGATTACCGCTAGGCATTCCTTTTCTGATACAGAATAGTTTCTCTCGGTTGCGGCTAACGTTCTTGAAAAGAACCCGATGGGTTTACGTTGCGCATCCGGATGCGTTTGAAATAATGCAGCGCCGATTTGATAGTCGCTTGCATCGGTGTCCACCGAGTATGGTAGGTCCTTCTTCGGCAGCACCAACACCGGTGGCGCCAAGATAGCGTCTTGGAGCTCATGAAAAGCCTTTTCGCACGGTTCGTCGAATCCTTCCAACTGGACCGGTTGTCCCTTCTTCAATAGTTGATTGAGCGGATGCGCAACTTTCGCATAATGCGGAACGAATCTGCGGTGGACATTACAGAGTCCGAAGAAGCTTTTGAGTTGGGTCTGCGTTTGAGGGTACCTCACTTGTTCCAATGCGGCGGTTCGCGCGGCGTCAACTTCCAATGTACCCGGTCGAACGACATGGCCCAGGTACTTGATCTTTTCGACGAAAAATTCGCACTTGCGAAGCTTGAGCTTCGCACCTGCCTTTTCCAATACAGACAATATTTCGTCAACGTGGACGATGTGCTCCTCCCAGGATTTGCTGAAAATTATGATGTCATCCAGATACACCAAACAGCATTTCCAACGGAACGGAGAGAGCAGGATATCCATTGTTCTCTGAAACGTCGCTGGCGCGTTAGTTAGCCCGAAGGGCATTCTTGAAAAACGGTAAAGACCTGGGTGACACGAAAAAGCTGTCTTGTCGCGGTCCGCTTCCGGAATGGGCATCTGCCAATACCCTGAAATCGCGTCCAACGCGGAAAAGACCTTGGTGTCTCCCAACGAGTCCAAACACTCATCCATGCGCGGCAAAGGGTACGTGTCCTTCACCGTTACCGCGTTTAACCGGCGGTAGTCGACACAAAAGCTCATCGATCCGTCCGGCTTGGGCACTAATAAAACGGGCGACGCCCATTCTGACTGCGCCGGCTCGATGACTCCTGCTTCTAACATCTTCTGTACTTCTGCGTCCTCGACCTCCCGAGCCTTTGGACCGGCTCGGTAGGGAGCTTGTGCAATTGGCCTTGTATCCGGGGTCAATTCAATCCGGTGGACCGTGGTGTGGGTCTCACCAAGGGTCCCATCCCCCATGCGGGAATTTTTTTTAACATCCGACGGAATCTTTCGCGCAGCCGGTCCGGCACGTGGCTCAGGTCGAGCTCTTCCACGTCCGGCGGGGGAGGCTCAATCCGCCGCTCCGGCTTCGTAGTTGCCGTCGCGGAGAGCCCTTCCTCCTGTTCTCCTTGCTGGTCCTCGCGATCTTGTTCCGACGGTTCGCATCTTCTCTCGCCCGTAGGCGGCGGGGTAGAATTAGTAAATTTTTCCTCATCCCTTTCTTGAATTCCAAGTACCTCACCAATGGTGGTATTGCTCTTGAATACGGCCCTCGGGTGCGGTAGTAGTTCCGCCACCACTTGTCCTTTTTGAACCCTGACAGGGTACTTCCTAAAATTCGCTACAAGCAATCTAAAAGGTTTGTCAGGCTCAACTTGAACTACACCGTTGGCGCTTACCAGTCCGTGCTTGTCGTACAGGGGTGCGTAGGGTTGAACGACGACCAACCCAGTCCTCTTCGAGGTGCATGCGACCATGCGTTGCGTCCCTGGCCCAATGGTCGTGGCCCTTGCCACCTTCACCCTGGGGGAAACTCGCTCCCCTTTTGCATCGGTCTCGCCCTCTCCGGGAACCAAATGCTTCTTCGATCTTCTCGCCGAGAATCGCCGTACGATCGGAACCTCCGAGAAATCCGCTAACTCAACTGTCCTCTTTCGTGGATAGATAGCCTCCACGAACCTATCGCAATAGTCCGCTCCTAGAATTAGGGGGACTGCGAGTTTTTCACAAACTATAAATTCGACTGAAGCCACGAAATGTCCAAGTCTCACAGGCATTCTGAGTGTACGTAGAGTTCGGAGTGGTCTGTTGTTCGCATCGCCGATGTCTTGGGTCGGTCCGAAGGACACAAGAGTTTCCATTCCTGCGGGAAGCTCGGATCTCCGGATGAGATTAGGTCCCGCGCCGGTGTCCAACACGGACAGTACACGGCTCATCAATCCGACAGTCGGTCCAATGTCCGCGAAGACTTTGTAATTTTTCCTTGCAAGGACCAAAATCTTCTCGGGACATTCCCCGCGCTTGACCCTGTACCAGGGGCGTCGGACTTGCTCCAGCGGATCGTCCTTGCCTCTTGGCAGAATCTTCTTGACCCCAATGGGTTCCTTCGGGTTTTCGATGATTCCAACTGTCTCCTCGTCGTCGACTGCCTCCTTCGCTAAAAGCGGGGAACGGGACTGGGTCCCGGACACGGTTCGCCGGACACATGTCTCTCCTTTCGAATTTTTTGAGATTCCCCCCCTTAGTTTTCCTGTCGCTGCGGATTTCTTCTCCAGTCCGACGACGGCCCTGCGGCCGGCCTTCCTGATGTCCGGTTCGAACCTTCGGCAGAGGCACTCGGTGTGCTCGCCGCCTGCGATTCGAACCATTGTTTTACCTTCAGGTAACTTGTCGACGGAATTCCCAACCTCTCCATCGGGGAGAGCATCTCGTAGTTCTTCAGAACTCGGTGCATCTCTCGGAACGAGAGCAAACACGTAAGCGCTCCGTGCCCCTTCTCGTAGCAATGGTAGCATACGAGGCCATGCTTCTTCTGAGGGTACGGCGACCTTGGCGGTCCTCGGGCCGTCGGCCGGCCCGTCCAGCCCGGTCTCCTGAAGGCCGTACCCTTTTCTTTCATCGGAATTCTTGGCGCTGGCGTGTGTCCGCGCCCTCGAAACGCCAACACGGGTTCCGTGGCCTCTGTATACGAGCCCGTCGTATACGTGGGCGTCCGTAGCGTGGACATCCCACTAGCTCCGTGATCCTCGTCTCCATACCCCTCGGAGGGGTCATAAAAATCGCCCTCGGCAACCAGCGCTCCTGCGTATCCATTTTCTTCCTAATCAACAGTAGTAGGTCCTCTGGACGCAGAAAGTGAATCGGCCAAATGGACCGCGCCGCGGGTTTTTCGCGTGGGGTGCGAAGGCTTCTGCCTCCCCCCCGTCCTTAGCGTCGCTGGCGCTTGGATGGTGATTCTCCTAGTCTTCCTCTCCTTGGCGCGGCTCGCCGAGCCATGCTCCTTCGCGTAATTAACTAGTCTCAAAAACGAAACGTCCCGATTGTCTTGTCGGTATTGCGATACCATCGGCTTGATACTCGAATCGAGTCCTTCAATAAACATCGTCATTTGTTCTTCCATCGAATATACGTTTCCACATCGATTGCTCGCGTCCGTCAGACGGATATAAAATTCCATCTCGTCTTCAGACGGTAGCTGCTGTACTTCCCGTAGAGCGAGTACGGCTTGGCAGATTGCCTCATCGGTGGCGAAGCTTCGCAATAGCCACTGTACGGCCTCCGGCCAGACGGATATTTTCCCATGGTGGGACCCCGCCGTTTGTGACACCGAAGTGTACTGTCTCAAGGCGATTCCGCTGAGGAACTCCGGTAGCAAGCCGATCGCTTGGCCTTCGTTCATCTCCTGAGTGTCGAATTCTTGGACTGTCTTAGCTAAAAAATCTAGAACCAATACGCCATCGTCTCCTGTGAACGTATTGTCTCTCTTCACCTTAGGTGGTATGTCTCTTCTGATCTTTCGCACGGCGGTCCGCCGCTTGCCCGACAAACGCGTCTCCGGGTTCCGCAGGCGGTACGTCCTGTACGAGAGCAACTTCTTGAAGAGGTAGTTGGTCGGATTTAATTCCTCCAACTCCTCCCATCGCGGTCCGCGCCGCGTCGCGATGTCTTCTGGCTCCGCTTCTTGATCTCTCCGCGAGGCGGAAGAAGTGACTCCGCCTCGTTTAGAGCTCTTCTTATTTGACGAAATCCCATTTCCGTCTGTCGATCTTCGGTCGGAATTTCTTGAATGATTCGACGAGCCGTCGTCACCATTTTCTTTTGAAACATTCGACTCCGAATTTGAGTCACAATTTTCGCGGTCGTCACTACAGTGACTTTTCTTCTTCTTTCGGCCTTTGGCCGACTTGGGGTTCTTCCACTTGGAATCCCGGGTCCGGACTGACTTGTCCTTCTTCGTTGGACCGTCGATTTCTTCTCCGTCGGAGAGCGATTCCGCATCCAAACTTGGTTCGGCCCGGCCCGCAGCTTGCTCAAGGTCCTTGAGTCGCCGCAAAGCGCGGTAGAACCGGTCGTCAATGCTGTCCCTTGTCTTGGCCAGCGTTTCCAGGGCCTGATTCGCGTCTCGCCGCGCTTCTTTCGCGGCGAGCTTTAGCGAATCCAGCCCTTCCGGATCTCGGCCCAGGGACGCATCGGTACTTAAATTCTCAACGAGAACCACACGGGCTGTCAGCTCTTCAAGCGCAGCGTGGAACTCGGATTTTAGCAACTCCTGTTGCTTCTGAAAAATGCCCAGAAGTTCCACAGGAAGGTCAAATCAGCCTATCGGAGGCAATAAAAAATCTGCGCAAATATTTTGGTCCGGGCCAGCAAAAAATGTGTCATAAATGTAGCAACGCTTGTTGATTTCATGTCGCGATTTTGCACATTCCTATCGGAGGCAATAAAAAATCGGCGCAAATATTTTGGTCCGGGCCAGCAAAAAATGTGTCATAAATGTAGCAACGCTTGCTGGCGCTGCACACAGGTAAGTCTCGCAGTGCCAAACGCCATTGGCTGAAAAGCAGCAGAGTTATTGCGCAGCGTCTCTGCCCGGCCTGTGGCGGTAGATGACTGGCTGGCGCTGCACACGGGTAAGTCTCGCAGTGCCAAAAGCCATTGGCTGAAAAGCAGCATAGTTATGGCACAGCGTCTCTGCCTGGCCTGCGGCGGTAGATGGCTGGCTGGCGCTGTACACGGGCAGGTCCCGCAGGGCCAAACGCTTTTACATTGATGCAATGATGAGACGGTGATCATCGCTGCATATGCGCAGCCACCGACGACCATGTTTTGCTGCTCCAGGGCAGTGAAAATATGTCTCCATTCGCAGCTCCAATGCAACACTAGACGTAATGCTCCGACATACTCTCAGTTAATGAAATGTTAATCCAGTACCTTTCTTACAAAGGTGATATCACCCCGCCGGTCCAGAAACGGTCCCAACCCGAAGGATGAAACCGATAGCGGTTCCAGCGGCGTTCACATTACATTTATTTGTAGCAACCAAAGAGTATTGTTACGGCTACATACACTACATCTACCCCGTCCAAATACCGGAATACCGCAGCAGTGGTTCATTGCGCTTCTGTTAAATACAATAATCAACGCCAAGAAACATAACAAGAGAGGTCAGTTACGGTCACAGTACGTCATGATGGTGGATTGGAATTCTGATAGACCAAGGAGGGTGTACTGATGGCTTACCTGATCCTGAGTTAGAAGACGGGCGGGTTGACCTGCAGTGAGACAAGGAACGCTGTGAAGCTTGGTCAGAACAGTTCTTCCAGACTTTCAATGTGTTAGAGAATGTGCGAACTTACGTTACAGCTTTGTACGTAATCGCAAAACGGCATTGCCTAGAGAAAGCGCTCACTTACCAAACGTCTGCAGCGCACTCGTGTCTCCGCATGAGATTTCAACCAAACACGCAATTCGCAGAAAGCAAACTGTCAGAAACGGGGATGCGCGGTGGGTCATGACTGTGGCAGAAGTGGCGTCACTTACTATGGATGATATCTCAACCAAACACGCAACTCGCAGAAAGGAAACTGTTAGAAAAATGGATGCGTGGTGGGTCAGGACTATGGGAGAAGTGGCGTCACTTACTGCAGATGATATCTCAACCAAACACGCAACTCGCAGAAAGGAAACTGTTAGAAAAATGGATTCGTGGTGGGTCAGAACTATGGGAGAAGTGGCGTCACTTACTGTGGATGACATCTAAACCAAACACGCAACTCGCAGAAAGGAAACTGTTAGAAAAATGGATTCGTGGTGGGTCAGAACTATGGGAGAAGTGGCGTCACTTACTGTGGATGACATCTCAACCAAACACGCAACTCGCAGAAAGGAAACTGTTAGAAAAATGGATTCGTGGTGGGTCAGGACTGTGGCAGAAGTGGCGTCACTTACTGTGGATGATATCTAAACCAAACACGCAACTCGCAGAAAGGAAACTGTTAGAAAAATGGATGCGTGGTGGGTCAGAACTGTGGGAGAAGTGGCGTGACTTACTGTGGACGATATCTCAACCAAACACGCAACTCGCAGAAAGGAAACTGTTAGAAAAATGGATTCGTGGTGGGTCAGAACTGTGGGAGAAGTGGCGTCACTTACTGTGGATGATATCTCAACCAAACACGCAACTAGCAGAAAGGAAACTGTTAGAAAAATGGATTCGTGGTGGGTCAGAACTGTGGGAGAAGTGGCGTCACTTACTGTGGATGATATCCCAAACAAACACGCAACTCGCAGAAAGGAAACTGTTAGAAAAATGGATGCGTGGTGGGTCAGAACTGTGGGAGAAGTGGCGTCACTTACTGCGGATGATATTTCAAACAGACAAGCAACTCGCAGAACGGAAACTGTGAGAGAAACGGATGCGTTGTGGGTCAAGACTGTGGGAGAAGTAGCTTCACTTACTGTGTGGATGATATGTCAACCGAACACGCAACTCGCAGAAAGGAAACTGTCAGAAAACGGGATGCATGGTGGATCAAGACTGCGGACGACGGGCGTGCAGAGAGTTGGATCTGGTCCTGGAACTATATTGCTGCATATATATATGCAGTGTTCAGAAAAAACCGGTAGCTAGATATTTGAAACTGTTCATGGGCACGTGTCGTACTGAAATCTCAATTTGAAATTACCGAATTCGTTATGGCATGGCTGTCCTTAACGACAGCCATTCATTGAGCTTTTGCATGCGGCATCACATCAAAATGCGAGTAGGAGCATATCCTTTTTACCGTTTCTATTCATTGAACCAAGCTTTAATATTAACGGCACAACCGTATGCATCGCCAAATGTAACAAAAGACCTTCTTTCGGCTGTAGAGCAGTAAGCTTGCTGAAATCTTGTTAATGCCGAGGTCCATGCCAAACTTCACTGCAACCCCACTTCTAGTTGCGGACCTGGTCGAAACTGTCACAGATGGGGCGTCAAAGCAAGAGTCGTTGGGTTCTTAAAAAGCGCGGACCTTATGCAAAGCGTTTCGAAGATGTTGCATCACAAGGGACTACTTCGGATGGGCATGCACCATCTTCTTCTGAACCTCAGCTTGAAAGAAATCGAAAAAGAGCAAGGCCATGTAGGCAACTGTCTACAAAGCCAGCTAAACGTCCAGGAAATGGGTTCATGTTACTAGACGGTCAGTCAGAATCCTACGCTTCCCTTTTGAAAGACGGGCTTTTAAGCGACCTCCAAGAATACCAAGGCGTCATGCATGACGGTGTGGAGGCACTTCCATCAAGTCCTCACCCCGAACGAAATAACACGATCCGTTGTGAAGAAAGCGAAGGAATTTCTGGATTAGACATTGGATTGAGCGTTGAGCAGGACAATGCCTACGAAGCTGAGGAGTCTGAGGAGCTGATAGACAGCATGTTCGAAAGCGCTTCTGGTGGAATTCGATTGACCTGGACAAATATTGCATCACTGATAACAGCAACTGGGAGCACGCGTCTCAGCGAGACTGCGTATCAGACACTTGCCAACTTTAGGAACTGGAGACCGAATGAAAGGCAGCTCACTCTCAAACTGCCAAGTACATCTACTCTGAAGAGACGTGTTCGTCCATTTGCGAAATCCAACTTCTTCGTTCCTTGTCATGTAGAAATGTTTACTGTGGATTTGTCGAAGTCTGGGTCGAAGGCTGGCGTTGGAAAGTATACCTCACAGGACAGCGCTCCGACCATGATTGTAAGACCCAGCAACTGGGCAAAACTTGACTTTTCGACAGCAAAATTGCGGGAGATGGTGCAAGGAAGACGGCATGATATGGATCCGTCAATCGAGATACCGAGGTTCTCGGATATTGAGGACACTCCAATAATCAAGGATAGGGCTGGGAGTCTGTCTGTTTATCGGATTCCAACCGAAGATGGTGTGACAGTGAAACTGCGAAAAGGGCTCCTTCTTAACATTACGGTCGAAACAAGTGACGCGGTGAAGGGCAGATTGATGCAAGCCCAGTTTGCAGTAACGTCCTCAACGAACATGAGATTTCATGCAGTTGTATCTTCCTTCTTTGTTTACGATGAGCCAAACTGGACAGAACCGCAGGCGGAGTCCAATTCAAAGCGTACCAAAACGATGAAGACGAAGAGACCAGAATCTCGGGCATTCCTTCCCAGTGACATGGTCGTCGAACTTGCACTCCCAGGACAGCCAGACGCCGAAGATTCGGAAGAACCAACGCAAACACCCTTCCTTGTGTATAGGATGTGGAGAAGACAGAACTGTGATGACGACTACGCCACCAGCTTGGTTGTATCTTCTGAAAGAAATGTTTCGAATCTCACCGGAACGAATAGGGGCGTTTACAACCAGATGTTTGACAAAACCGTAGTGAAACGAGTATCTGCCGATGATAATCCAATGAACAAGGGTCATCGCGTCGATGCGGAAAGCAGTGGACGTTTGGAAGATGGAAGAAAGTACGTTGTGTATAGAATGTTTCTGTACTCTGATGGATTTACGCCGTACATTGGAAAGAAAGGAAGCATGGGTGGTGTATACATGCTGCCAATAGGTATGGCTCCGGAGAACCGCAATGGAGCAGGAGCCATCAGACCTATCGGGCTAATTCCTCCAGGGGTATCTACAAACGAGGTACTGGCGGCAGTTATTGATGATATCATTGAGGGGACAGAAAAGGGATTTGAGATGACCACTGCAAAAGGAGAGAAGGTTGTTCTTTTTCTCGATGTCGTCGGGTACGTTGGAGACTATCCTGCAGTGTCCCACACTTTGGACCTACTAGGGCACTGCTCCAATGTTCCATGTCACTTATGCAGCTATGGTAGGTACGACAAGTCTGGATTTCAAGGAAGCAAGTATTGTTACACAACCCGCATCCATTCCGACCATCCATCTTTCGCGAGAGATGAGAACCGGGCTACTGCATTGAAGAGATCCAAGTTATCCAGGGAAGAGTTGAAAGCCCTCGGAATGGATGACGCAGATACGTTTGAGACAAGTTTGCAGGCACTTCATCAACTCTCTGAGAAACTGCGACAAGTTCGCGCTCGTGTGCCTCGTGTACTCGGCAGTAGCAAACCGGTTGTTCCTTCTGTTTTCGATTCGTATCGCTCATGCGTTGTGGCTCCCGATCATCTTTTCCTCGGGATTGGTCGCGACATCATGAATCTCTGTATAACACTGCTACCAAAAGATGTACGCAAAGATGCCGAGGCAATTGCCAAGATGGCTTTGAAGGATGGCTATCTCATATATCAGGAGAGCCTAATCAACCACGACAAGCATGTGCTACATTCAATGACGATATCGTCTATGTACTGCCTGCTCTTGGTAGCACCACGGGCGATGAAGAGTGCTTGGTACGTGAACAAAATCACAGGCGAGAGAGAGAGCGGAAACTGTGCTACTATCGATGAAGCTCTCGACCTCCTCGACCTGTTTTCCTCTCTCGTGAGCAGAACGCAGTACTTTCCGGACTCAAGGATAGATGGTAAGAGGTCATTAGACACACACAATGAAGAAGGAGGAACCAAGAGACTTCTGGAGATTCGTAATATGGCACTTCGTTACCTATCTCGAGTAGATAAGCTGTGTCGCACAAACAGCTTTGCCTCCACTCATTTGGACAAACCAAACCTTCACAGATTGTTGGAGTTCTTCACACATACATTGCCACTGTTCGGTAGTGGAAGACATGTACAAGAGTTGTTGCTTGAAAGCGCTCATCAGCCATTGAAGAGGGGGGTAGCTCAATCCAATATGAAAAACTCACAATTACAGGCTATGGAACATCGTCTTGCCAACGACTGGAAGACTCGTCTGGCAATTGAAACTGAAGGCATTGACACTAGTGAGAACGGCTGGAGCTTTGAGACAGCGAAGTCGGTTTTAAATCTCTTGGGCTACGACAGTTCTGGGCTTCAGGATGCGGGAAGATTTCTACAAAAGCTTCAGGACTGCTTCCCAACTCCTGTTCTGCAGAACCTTCGATTACATCGGAAAGGACTCTTATCGTCGTCTCTCAGTAGGAAGGACTGGCGCGTAGACAATTCAGTAATTATGAACCTCGGAAACACTGCAGACGGAGGTCAACATTCGGAAATGTTCCAATCAACTGACCTTGCATTTCTGTTGAAAGCAAGGGAGTTTTTAGAGCATTTATGGAAACAAAAGCTACGTCTTAGAAGTGGCCTGCCGGACCATGGAAATTCCGTAACCGTACAGATATATGGAACTGCCAAGTGGTGCAAAATAACAGACGGGCGAAAAAGAGACCAGACATCTGTTTTGGCCACTATATCTTATGGGAGCGTGATTCAAGCCTTGCATTCTTCTGTAGTTTCGACCGCAGATCCTGATCTCACATTCACTCTTCATGAGAACAATGATTCTGAGCATGATGAGGACAGAAGGTTCTGGATGGTGCTAGCCGTGGTTCAAGTCCGGATTCTGGACGCTCGTGAGAAAGAAAGTCAAGAAACAACACGATATTGCGCAGTGAAGGAGTGCGAAGCTGAAGAAGATGGATACGGGGTGATGATACAACAACGAAACGAAAGAAGAGCGCTGGTTGAGCTTGGAAGCTACGTTCGAAAGGCATTAGTTATGCACTACTGCGAGCAGGACAGCGCCGAAAGCGACGACCATATGTGTCTCATATGCACATCAAACTCAGCAGTACAACACAGGAGTCTCCCAGACGGTGGAATTTATCAAGTGTGGGGGCGAAAGGAAGGGTATCCGCCACGTCAGGCATAAGTATATGTGCGGAACAAGAACTCTGGTCTTTATTCAACAGTTTTTAGTACTACCACACAGCTCTGCATACTTTTATGCACTGACTATAAGCTCTGCGCCGGCCTCTATATCCGTAGTTGCGACATATAAACTGTATCGTTATTGCAAACAAAATTCAGGTCTGCTACCTTTGTGGGCTTGTTGCAAGGGGGCACGTTATGTATCCCCACCTTTCGAAGTCCGTGTCCCTACACCTCTCTAGTTCCTGCAGCCAGTCTGATCCTTAACTTTTTCGTTTTCCTCACCATACACCCACTCTCCTTGTCAACCGGTGCACCGTCATTGCTGTACAAAATTTGCAAAATTTGGGTGCAAATTTTGAGAGTTAGGACCGGTGATCAGTGGGGAGCTGTGATCAGTGGCCACTGATCACAGGCCGGCAGGGGGTGTCGTCCGACATCGTCATTGCTGTATAAAATTTGCAAATTGGGGTGCAAATTTTGAGAGTTAGGACCGGTGATCAGTGGGGAGCTGTGATCAGAGGCCACTGATCACAGGCCGGCAGGGGATTCAGGAGTAAGGAGTAGGATGGTTTTTGTACTTTAGGGATTCGCAGTGCTTCGGAGATTTAGAGGAGTCGGGGAGTAACTAGGATTAGAAGATTCGTGGGATCGGCTGTTGGAAACGTGATATCCCTGTTTCGGATTCTCCAGGTACGAATAACGTCCGGGGAGGGCATGTTGTCCTTCGTCTGAAAACCGCGTCGACCATCATTGGCAATGCGAGCCATGATAGCTCGCAATGTATAATTGTTAATTGCAAATCCCCGGGAGGCAGTGTATTTAATGCGCTGCTTAATGATTTTGTCCTCGTCCGCTTTGACGAAACGGGGGGCTCCGGGACGGTTGTTGGCTGGGTCAAGAAGGTGGGACAGTTTGTCGTCGTCCTTGGTCTTGAGACATTTTTGTAATCGGTCTGCTGTCCCACGACTGATGATCATCAGTGTGGTTCGCCTCACAGTCGACTGTGAGGCGAACCACATCGGCAACCTTTTTTTCATCTTCAATAAATTTATCGCTGTCTGCCGTTTGTCTTTGGCCCTTGCGTCCCGTTTGTCCCTTGCTTGGCGCGCGCTGCCTGACGACGCATTCCAATCGACATCGGAAGGGGCGTGAATTGTCCGTAACTGGAGGCCAATCCCGGGAGCAGGACGAGAAGGTGTTTTATCGTGGATCAATTACTACTGTTTGGCCTTTAACGGTGCTGTGTGCCCGCCATTTTTTTGGCGGGACGGGGAGAAGCGAGGAGGTAACATTTCGGGAAACTGGAGGCCTGGTTCGTGAACATGACGAGAAAGTGTTTGATCGTGGATCAAATACTACTGTTTGGCCTTTAAAGGTGTTGTGTGCCGGCTATTTTCTTTTTTGGCGGGACGCGGAGAGGCACGGAGGTAACATTGCGGGAAACTCTAGAAGAGGTGAACGCTTAGGCCCCGGAGCATTTCCCTGGAGTCCAGGGATGAAAGACTGCACCCATTGTCCGCACTGGCAGCAACGAGAACTGAATCATCAAATTAGCTTTTTTTACCAAATAATGCTTTTAGGGAAGGGTATACCGCGCAGGCCTGCATGCGCAGACAAGTTTCTTTGGAATGACATGTAATGGCTGTCGCGCGACAAGATTTACAAAAGCTGTATGGCTGGCCAGCCATACTGGAACTAGATTAATTTTTGTTAATTTTTTAGAGGTTGATTCTAGTATGGGTAGCCACCCATACAGCTTTTGTAGATCTTGTCGCGCGACAAACACATCACACGTGTGGACCCAAATGCAATGTATTACACGTGTGGATCGATATGCAATGTTTTACACGTGGCGACCAAAATGCAATGTATTACACGTGGTGACCAAAACGCAATGTTTTACACGTGCGAGAAGCTGGTGGATGATGATTGGCCGATTATGATACGGAATCGTATACAGTGCCTCCTACGATATAGTTCTATAGCGTGACATACCTCTAGCTATGGCACTATTGGGGGGATGGCACTATATCCCTGTGCTCCGTTTTGTGACGATTTAGGGCGTCACAAAAAGTGAGACGATTTGTGTGACGATTTGTGAGAGTTTTGCTCTTTTCGCCGCCTTCATCTCATTCGTCTCACGCCATCTTCTTATTCGTCACACATGGTTTGTGAATATTTGTTGAATTGTAGCACTTTTTGAGAACGTTTTGTGATCATGACAAAAATCGTCTCAAACATCACACATTTTCGTGAATCTTTTGTGACGGTTTTGTGAGACGCATCTCAAAACTCTCAAACGTCAACCTTGAAATAAAAACTCTCACACTGATAATGTGCATTTTGTGATGGCAGTGTGCATTTTGTGATGGCTTTGTGTGAGTTGTGTGAGGGGATCACGAAGATCACATATGAAAGTGTTTGTTTATTGACAAGGTGCACCTGAGACGGTAAGGAATCACCTTACTCGCCCAGGACCGCTCGTAAAGTAGACAAGGACCACTAAAGTAGAATTAGTCATCCTACTGCCATTGGTCTAATTGTTTGAGAAAATTAACGGTGGCACGATATTGACTAAGTAACCATCACCTCCTTTAGAATTCCATAATGCCTAGCTGGACAATAAATGGAGTGCATACCACCGATTGCACAAATGGTTGGATAAACCGCTCTGTCTCTCCCTCTGTATCTCTCTGTCTGTCTCTGTCTCTCTCTATGTTTATACCCATCTCTCTATATGTTTATCCAATTCTTTATGGTGACCATCTATCTATGTGTGTGTCCATCTCTCTATATTTGTGTCCATCTCTCTTCCTTGTATCCCTCTCTCTCTCTATCCCTCCCTCTCCGCCTCTCTGGCTGCATCTCCTCTTCCCTCTATCTGTTTATGTAAACAAGTGTCTTTAAAAAGATTTTTGGGGTTTCCTTCCCTATACTCTATATTGTAGTCCCATTTTCTCTGCAGTATTCGTGAAGGTGCGTTGTTGTCGTACGAAAGCGACGCTTTTTCAGTGACTGGGGCGGACACGAATTGTCGGCACTTATAAATACTTTTTTGTCTATGAGAGGTGGACGTTGAAAAAGGTGGTTGTGAAGTGGGTTGCGTCCTGTGATCAGTGGCCACTGATCACAGGCCGGCGGGGGGGGTGTCGCACTACACCGTCATTGCTGTATAAAATTGCAAAATATTGATGCAAATTTTGAGAGTTAGGACCTGTGATCAGTGGGGAGCTGTGATCAGTGGCCACTGATCACAGGCCGGCAGGGGGTGTCGTACGACATCGTCATTGCTGTATAAAATTTGCAAAATTTGGTGGCAAATTTTGCAGGATGGGAGCTGTGATCAGTGGCCACTGATCACAGGCCGGCAAGGGTGTCGTACGACACCGTCATTGCTGTAAAAAATTTGCGTACTTCTTAAAACACAGTTGTCTTCATGACCCTGCTGCATATTTGCATCATTTTTGAACAAACGTATATGTGTTCCTGCTGTACTTTCTGTATCCTGTGCAAATGCATTATTTACGTATTTTAATTAGTTCTAACTCTCCGTTGGCGTCGTGTGATCAGCCGCCGCTGATCACATGCCTGACAGGGGTGCCGTACGACACTAGGTAACATTTCCCACCAAAGTATAATCACAATTCAATACCATCCAAATTTTGCAAATTTTACATCAAGGACGGTGACGGACGGCACCCCTCGCCGGCCTGCGATTAGTGGCGACTGATCACAGCTCCCAAATCTCAAAATTTGCACCCCAAATATTGCAAATTTTTACAGCAATGACTATGTCGGACGGCATTCTTCGCCGGCCCGTGATCAGTTGCCACTGATATCAGGACGCATCCGGTTCAAATACGTAAACATTGCCTTTAAATCCGATGCAAATTTATACAGCAAGGACTGTGTCGCGCGACGCAGGAAGTATTCGGACATTTTCTCCCTTTTAGAAACCAGCGGCCGTCGAGAACGCCGAGCCGAAACCCAACCCCGGCCTTCCCCAGAACGTGCATATGCGGAGGTGCCATCATTAAGCGTACGCAATCTTCGGGCTATTTTTAAACCAAGGTAATCGCAGGCTCCAGGCAGCCGACTCATTGCTTTCTCAATATCCCCACCCTTTCCAACCTCAGCCCGAAAAATAAAAAGTCATGCGCAACGCGCTGTGGCATGAAGTTCAGCTAACGCCATTTTCCATCTGGACCGGAATTACCATCATTACAACAACGGTGCCTCTGCGCCCCGCATCCTTAGGACGGGATTCTAGGGCATTATAATGTATATCGCAAGCTTGTGTTGCTCGAGCGCGTTCACCAGGCGGGAGGATTCTGACGAATATTCGTGTTCACTTGTAGTCCTCAAACGCAATAAAGTTCGTTTACGTACTGCAGTTTCATATGACTAATGCAATGATTTGATATTCGTTTCTTTTTTCGGCGTCTGTAGGGTTCACTAGCACCACTTGTACACACCGTGCCTGGCCTTATTCCACGGTCACCCATTCTGAGGGTGAGTTTTCTCCCTCCTTGATATAAAGACCGGTACAAACACGTAGGGTCCGTACGTTACCGTGTGTAAAATCTGGCTTGAGGCCTAATTCTAAACGGTCCCGAACTCTTCTTCTGATTACCGCTCAAGTGATTCTAGTGGTGACAGTGATTCACAGAGGAAGGGCACTGATGAGGACGACATCCAAGAGTAGGTACTGGGTAATTCATACTTTCAATAGCGAGAACAGTATCATCATCACTCTGTAGTGACACTTCTATCTTCATTGCACAATTAAATCTAAAGCAACTATGATTAAAAGAACAGTAATTCAATGACACATGACTGACTTTCAAAGCAATCCGGACTGGATGATGTCGGTACCTTTGGAGCCCATACCCAGCTGTTCACTTGCACGTCTAAGTCCCATGGTATTTAGATGCTGCACAGAGCCGTGCATCTTTAAATGTGACCGTTACAAAAATATCGATTTCACAAAAAACACATATGTCTATATACTGACTACGTTCCAATGGTTACCCCCAACTCTTTAGTCTTCGGTATATATTTCAAACAAATTTCTCAAGTATCACTTTCCAAGGGAAATTAACAGAGGACGATACCATCCACCAGTTGATAATGGTATCAGATCTTTTCAATGGCCTCCAATTCGGGAGTGATATAGAGGTCTACTATACCTTGGAGAATGAAGAAGAAAGCAAGGCATGGTTCCCAGCAACAGTCATTAGTATCAACTACCTTCATGATGATCGTCGAGAGGTGCTCAAAGGGACCATTCAATACAAGGCAGCGTTTGGATTCAGGGCATGTAAAAGCAAGGTTACTTTCAAGGAGGGAAACGAGTTTGTACAAGATGGACAAAAGTTTAGCTGGAGACTCAAAGATACATCCGTGCGATTGGATAACAGCGCAAGCTCAGACGTGGCAAGCGCATCGATGGATGCCGATGATATGGACTATGCTCCAGGTAGTGCCATGGTAGAAAAATGCAAGAAGGTTAACCACACGACGACTGTCTCACTTGATCAGAATACAATCAAAGATACACGTGAGCTAAATGCTCTTTCCAGACGCCTTCAGTATCTTGAGGAAGTGGTGAAAGGACAGCAATCCTCGATTACGACTGCACTATGGACTCAGAATCCGCTCCTCATTTCTGATGCAGGCTCCAATATTCCTCTTAAGTTTATTTCGTTGCGTCTAGAGCATTGGTTACTCAAGACACCGACACGTCCTACCCCAGTTGAAATAACCCGTGGGACGAAGTGGTTTGTACAAGACTCATTTAAGGCGCGAGCAGACTGCACATTGCTCCAGTTTGATTCTATATCCGAAAGAGTCAAAGCTCAGCTACGAACAAAGGTTTCTATTCTTCCGGAAGATTATATGTGCCGGAAATCAGTTGTGAAGGAGACGAGTATATACTTTAGGAGCTTCCTAGACTTGTCAGAAGCACTCGGACCAGCATCACCGCAAGTTGTCAGAGACGTGATCATCGCAAAAAGGCTGGAAAAAGGTACCGACAATTATGTATCTGCCAGAGTGATAGGCTGTATGGCCGGTCCCAACACCGAATCTCTTTCTGACCCGTGCTATATGACAATTGGAGATTCTCTTGCTGTTATAAGGGATGACGAGGATGAACAACGGCACGTTGTATTTCGTCGGGATTGCACTTGGGATTCCATAGAGCAGACCTACTCTTATCCACTGGAAGACATAAGACTATCAGAGCTTAACTTCCAAGAACGCATTTCCAAGGTAATGAGTGCTGAAAAAGTGGTTAGCGGACCATCGGACCGGAAGGAGTCGTTCTACCTGCGATGGAATCTTCAATCCAATCCTTGTCAGTCTATATTTGCTGATGTAAATCGCAGCGACGTACTAGGAGTACTTCAAGTGCATGTCCCATTCATCTCTATCAAAGGGTCTGCCCATGTGAAGCAATTCATCACTGTTGCCAAAGTTCTGGGCCTCTTTAAGTAAACTCAATTCATTCATGCTACAGCAGTCTCCCGCTTTACTCATTTTTCACTTTGGTGAACTAAGAAGTTTCACTATCACATCAAATACGACCCCTTATAAATCGAAGTCGTGGACCATGACCACATCCTCATCGTCTTCGACTTGATCCGCCTGGATTTCATCCTCACCATCCACCACGCTCAGATCATCATTATCCTCGTGATGTGAACCTGAACGGACCGGGGGATCGTGCACGGAGTTGTACATATCCACGGACATCACTAGCTTCTCCTTCAAAATACTGGACAGTTTCTGTGGAAGCTCACCCCGCTTTTCTCCCTGTCCTTCAGTCAAAAGATCTGAGTAGAGCGATCTCAGTCGCGACCGCCATGATCCATTGTGGTGATCCTGGCCATCCACTTCATGCAATATCTGCTCGTTTCGAGAAAATGCACCCCTCGCCTCGATCACCTTCATCAGCATGATCTCCCGAAACAGGACAGCAGTCATGTAAATCACACGAAAGGATTCCTTGGATATTGAATAGAGGTCTTCATCACTGCCACACCTGGTAAAAGCCACCAAGAACTTCAAGGCGACGTGCATGGCATTGAGTCGGATAAAAAATTTTCGAGTCTCCTTCCTTCCATCCTTGTCTTTCGTCTCAACGTCATACGTAGTGATAAATATGAAGGGATCGCTTTCAGAAATCAGCTTCTTCCATGCTATCAAATTCAGGGGGTTCACCTCAGCGACCGACTTCATAGCAGTACGACAGGTTCCGTCTGGGATATCTTGGAGGTTCATGTGCGGGCGGGGTGGATTCTCATACTGGAATGAGACTCCCATTTCACTTTGGAAAACATATGAGAAGTTTTGAAAGAAGGATTTCCGCCCAAGCTCCCTGGACTTGTTCAGAAACTGATTACCTATCTTGAAAACGCGGCGAACGATCTCAACCCTAATGTCTTCGTCCTTGATGAATCCAATTGGCTCATCTTCCCCCATCTTGTCGCTTCGACGCCGAGCCACACGCCGGGCCCTCTTGATGGCCGTTGAAGCAAATTCTTCGTTGAAGAAAGACTCGACTGTGATCATTCTTATGTAGCCCGGCCTCAGCCAAAAAGGTTTCTCAGCGGTCTTCAGCGTCCCGCGGATGTTCGGATGTACCATTTCGAGTGACTTCGTCCCAATACTCGGATTGTTCATTGCATTTGCAATCAAGCTCTTTCCCCAAGCCTTTCGCAGGACCAGATACTGACGAGCTTGCTTCGTACCCAGCAGCTCCTCGGTTTTCTCCTCGCTTGGGTCCCTTTTCCACAAAAGGACCTCGACAAGTAAAAGTCCGAACCCCAACACTTCGGAACTATTGACGTCCAATGGAAGCTTGGAAAATTGTGTGTCACGACTCACACCCTCTAAGGATTCACTCGCTTCCTTTTTCTGAGGAAGAACTCTCATGGTGCAATTTATCAACGCTCTTGTGAAGATAATGCACATGAATTTCCCTGCGAAGATGTCCTCCATAGGCCTAAGGAGGTCGTTTAAAGAGGCCTTCTCGGCTGCTTTTCCTGTCTTCGGCAGGGCGGAATTCAGAAGAACAATGTTGACGGCGTCCTGGCAGCGTGATAACGTCCGCTCTAAGGTTGAGACACGAGAAGATACAGCCTTGATTGCACCCAGAATTCCTTTTTTTCAATGGCGAGCTGCTTCTCCAAACTAGCATGCAGTTCCCGCATGACTCGAAGTACTCCGTGGTTAGAGTCTTCCCCAAGTGCTCGAGCCAAATGGGGGCCCCGGGGCTGACTCGGCAAGGAACCTGCCATGCACTCACGACGCGTGGGAGCGACGACGTCTTCCACATCTTGAGTTTCGGCGACCCCGTCCATCTCTGCTGCACTAGCCTGCACACTCTCGTCTACGTACTCCTCTGGCTCGCGTCCATGGAGCTCGAGCAACTGACGGTTCGCCCGTTTGCGTTCTGTGTGTTCATCTTCCTCGCCATGATCTCCATCCCCGAACAAAAGGGAAAAGTCTTCACCCGGAGACGAACCGATGGCGCGCTTGCGCTTGCCCGCACGCGGAGGTGCTGCATCAGACGGACCACTTCCCTGACTTCGAACGGGAAGCGAGCACGTGTGAGATGGCGGACTGCCTTGGGGTGTCCTGACTGTATTGCTTGAAACCCGCCGGGATTCCTGCCCAGCCGCTGCGGGAGTAGCTTCGGCCGCAACACGAGGAGATGACCGGCGTTCCGCGGGGACCTGAGCCCCAGGGGCTTGGCTGTTAGACTTCCGAGATGTCATAGGTCCCTTCTGCTGAGACAAGCGGCCTCGCTGATTGCCTGAAGCAGCGGGTTTCATGGCTGCAGAACGCGAATGAGCACGCCCTGCCTTCTTCCCAGACCTTTTTCGCGGGTCATTGAGCCTCAGTAGGAACACAGGATGCGCAAAGTCGGGAAGCAAACGAAAAATGATGGCGAGAGGACTCAATCAGTTGAGAAAACGTGAAAAGGTCGATGAACGCCTCTGGTACTAGCGCGGGTTAGGCATGAGGTTATTCTGGTACGAGCACTTGAAGGTTAAGGACATCACGGGCAAGCGCTGGTTTAGTAGGCAGCAGAATAGCACATCACTTTGCTACATCGAGGTATCAAAAAAACATTTCCGTTACAACTATGGTACTCCAGCAAAAATTCTGGTCCAGTCACTGGCCGGAACCAGAAACGCCCCTCATCCCCGTGCTGAATGGGAACGGCCAAAAAAGCTGGCAAAATATGGCTGCCCGCGAACCAATGACCCACGGGCCACCGTTCATTGCTGACAAAAATCCAGCATTTTTTGGGGCCAAAAATAGCAACATCATTGCTTTTATTAAATTTATCATAAATCTGACCTTCCTGTGATCTCGTCCCGGGAGAGGACGAGAATGAGGGAAAGGGGGAGCGAATTTCCCCTAAGGTAAAAATAGCAAGAGCCACGACTATCGAGCCAGGGACGCAACGCGTCGTGGAATGCACCTCGAAGAGGGCGGGCTTGGTTGTGGTTCAGCCGTACTCGTCGTTTTACGAAAGGCACGGGTTGACGTGCACGAATGGTGTCGTTCAGGTTGAGCCTGACAGGCCATTTCGTTTACTCGTTGCGAATTTTAGGACGTACTCTGTCAGGGTGCAAAAGGGCCAAGTGGTGGCAGAATTATTACCGCACCCGAGAGCCGCGCTCGAGAGCAAAACCACTATTCGTGAAGTTCTCGGGATTCAAGAAAGGAAGAAGGAAATTTTTCTAATTCTACCAAGACGCCTACGGGCGAAACAAGATGCGAACTGTCGGATCAAGCCCGCGAGGACCAGCAAGGACCAGCTAGAAGAATGGTCGAGTGGGCTCTCTGCGACGGCATCGTCGAAGCCGGAGCAGCGGATTGAGCCCCCACCGCCGGAAGTGGAGGACCTTGACCTGATCCACGTGCCGGAACGGCTGCGCGACTGGTTCCGAAGGATGTTGAAGAAATACTCTAAGATGTGGGATGGGACCCTTGGTGAAATTAATACCACGGTCCACGGGATCGAGCTGGTCCCGGAGGCCAGGCCCATCGCACAAGCTCCCTACCGAGCCGGTCCAAAGGCTCGGGAGGTCGAGGACGCAGAAGTACAGAAGATGTTAGAAGCAGGAGTCATCGAGCCGGCGCAGTCAGAATGGGCGCCGCCCGTTTTATTAGTGCCCAAGCCGGACGGTTCAATGCGCTTTTGCGTAGACTACTGCAGGTTAAACGCGGTGACGGTGAAGGACACGTACCCTTTGCCGCGCATGGACGAATGTCTGGACTCGCTTGGTGACACCAATGTTTTCTCCGCGTTGGACGCCATCTCGGGGTACTGGCAGATGCCAATTCCCGAAAGCGACCCCGACAAAACCGCATTTTCGTGTCACTCAGGTTTGTACGGATTTTCAAGAATGTCCTTCGGGCTTACCAACGCGCCGGCGACGTTTCAGAGAGCCATTGATATCCTGCTCTTTCCGTTCCGTTGGAAATGCTGTCTGCTATATCTAGATCATATCATAATCTTAAGCAAATCTTGGGAGGAGCACGTCGTCCACGTTGACGAAATACTGTCTGTATTGGAGAAGGCAGGTGTAAGGCTCAAGCTTCGCAAGGGCGAATTTTTCGTCGAAAAGATCAAGTGTCTGGGCCACGTCGCTCGGCCAGGTACGCTCGAAGTTGAGTGTAGTGCAATGTGCCTGGCAGGCCGCGAACACAGTCCGACGGTCAAACAAAAAGAAGAAAAACAGCAACAGAAACAACCACTGCCGATGGCACGCGCTACGGAGCGTTCGAGACTCCCTCTTCCCTTGTGTTGGCTTGCGGACCACGGTAGCTCGACTCCGACGGGGGGGGTTAAGGAAAAATACCAGGCCCGGGAGAATAATGGTGGTAGAGACTTGTGAGGACTTGAGTGCTCGGCGAGTGCGGGTTGGGCTTGTCTACTAGAATGTAACCGCGGTTCGCTGGGTTGTAAGGCCAATGCTCGACGAGCGTCTTCAGCACCTTGGGTATAATTCAAGGTCTTCGACGGGGGCTTGTTCAGCACTACCCAACGGGATCGTAACCGTGTAGCAACGCTACTACCGACGTGTTGCTCGAAGGCTAAAAACACCCTCACCAGCGCGATCGCGATCGCGGTAGGCGGTACCAACTCTGTCTTATACAGTAAGACCTTCGACGGAGGCGTCGTTATAACAGCCTTCCTACGCAACTTGAAACAGTAGCAGCGCTACACAACGTGTTGCCCGATGGCTCAAACACCTACACCGGATCGGTCGCGACCGACTCCAATGGAACCAACACAATTAAGGGAAAATAGATGTAGAGATAGAAAAGGATAGGAATTAGAGATAGAAAAGGTAAAAGGATAAGGAAAAGGAATGGGACCCCGAGCAATAGAGGATGTCATTAGCAGCGTAGAAGGGAAGCGCGTAGCGTGAACGGAAGCGGTCTTCGACGAAGGCGAAATCTAACTCCGGCAACTCGGGTTACCTTTACTGACTTGGTGGTCAGAGGGCTAAGGTATATATCGCCCCGCTGGAGCCACTACAGTAGCTCGCGTCGCTAAATCCTAGATATAATCTAATGTTAGCAAAATTAATGCCAACTAATTAAAACTAAATAAAATTAAATAATTAAAATAAAAACTGTGCAAATATTCACACGTTAGCCCCCCGATCCCGGACTAAAATTGCTTCCAACACAGTGCTATTGCACTACATATCCCCATTCTGAGCGTCATTGCACATCGGCTACACGCCTTGATCTCCAACTTCTTGTTCTCTTCTCGACCCCTTCCATCTCCATTCCTGACCGACGGTCTCCGTATGAGCAAGGATAAGACGAATCCCACGTGTCCTCCACCTCCTGAGCTCACGGGCGAAAATAATGCCCGTCGACGCACCGGTGTCGGCTTCGCGAACAAGTCTCGCGCTTCCGTCGACCTGCCTCCTATACCCCGACGTCCCCCTGATTCGGACGCCTCCGACCCGCCCTTTCATCCAGGTTATCATCCCTCTTGGGTAGCCCGCCACTACCCCTCGCTCGAAGAGCTACAGGACAAAATCATGCACGAACATCCTTCCTTATTTGCCTCTGCCCAGTGGTTCTCCTCCGTGGGTATTCCCGACGTTTCCAAAATTGAACACCAATTGGCCAACGACGCGGGCATGCTTCCCGGTAATCTCCCCGTGCTGGCTATCCGCTCCTTTGACTGGCGGACCCGTATAGCAATTCCGACTTCCATCCTACGTCATCCTCCCCCACGGGGCCGTCCCACTCTCTCTCTGCGATTTATGGAGGCCGTATTCGCACGGCTTGCCATCCCCATTTCCGACACCCTCATACCCTCATCATACGGTTGCGACACTTGGCGTTGTCGTACAGAGGGCGAACGCCTCTACTTGGGCAATCTCGTTGATGTCACCTTTGGTGACCCTGCCGCCGAGTCGGATCGCCTGTGGCGAAACCGACATACTGTCACATCTGACGCCCTCTTCTGGACCGAACCCATTATCCCTTCGAATTTCCGTCATTTAAAACGCGGGAGTATTTTCTTCTTTCAGAACACAGTGCGCTTTGAACGGCGTATTCGGTCTGATATGGGGTACTTCATCGACTACCAAATGGTAGAGACGCGCGAGATTTCCCATCAGCATTATGCAAGTCGTTACCAGCGCATCCCCTCATGGTGGAGCCAGTACGAGGTGAGTCAAGGCTTTTGGGCTGAAATAGGACCCATACTCACGTACTATGGCAGCTACCTGCGGGGTCCGCAACACGGGTTATGGGTGGTCTTCCTCACAGAGTGGTGCATCAAAGTAGCTGCGACCCTCTTGTGGGAGACCTACGATTGCTGGCGCCTGTGGCACCTCCCCGCGAAGCTGATAACACAAGTGCGTCTATTGGACTTCTCTGTCCCTCTGGGTGGCTCTGATTTCAATCGCGAAATACGCTCCCCCCTCGATACGATCGAGGGCGTGGATTGGGACTGTGTCCCTTCGCAAAACTCCTCTCGATCTTTCACTCGCCAACGTCCCTCTTTCTCCCCTGGTCGAAACCACCCAGCTGCGGGCGACTTCATGTGGTTCAACCCCTGGTCATCGACCCTCTGCTCAGCGTGGGAAGCTCAAACGAGCCGTCGATTCGGAAACCAAACACCGGTTCCCGACGTTACCCCCGTCGTCACATCTGACCCCCGGGAGCTTCACGTATGCTCCCGTCCTTCCTCTTCAATTCCTCCTCGATCGGCTGTCCCTGCTTCCCCGCGCGCAGTCCTAGCCTCTCCATCCTCGTCAAAGGCGCCCTCAGCTGTCAAAATGCCCTCGGCAGGCCACACCGAAACATTGTCGGTAAAGGAAGTGATATCTTCCCCACCGTCTCCAACAATTCCCAAAAATACCCACGACGTCACGAGCGTATACTGTGCCTTGCTCTGCGCTCACGGTGTTGAGGGAGAGGCTCTGCAAGGAGCCTCGATTGACGACTTGCGAGTTTTGGCTGGCCTCGTTTCATCACTCCCAAAGGGCAAATCCTTTGGCAACCCTTCCGTCTGAGCTGCCGGGCGCGACAGTTCCCTCGTGATAGCTTGTCGCATCTCTATCCTGCCTGCGTGACGCTGAATTTGCGACATCGTCATGTCGCCTTTGATCCGTAAATTGAGACTTCCTGCGTGCTCCTTCGTCCCTTGGTTCCTCCTCTTTTTCTCGTTGGTGCCCCACCCCGTCTTAATCACGCTGGCACCCTTATAACTCCTCCCTCCTTCTCTTCACCTCGCTATTTCCTCCTCTTTCCTGTCTCGGATTTCTCCTCTTCCCCGTCCTTTGTCCACGTCCCCAGCGTTTCTGCAGCTTCAATCCTCTTCTAAACGCCGGACGCTGTAACGCGGCTTCCTCCGTTTTCGAAGCGATTTCTCCGGCGCACCGGTCCATGACAGTTCTTTGGTGAAATATCTCTTCATAACCTTCTGCATCCGGTCCGGTATTGCACCATCGATCCGGTCAACGCAAGTCCTTCGTGGACAAATACCATCCTCCCTTACATCAACGTTTGGAACGAATTTGGGGTCGTAGTTGTAGTATCGCTCTTCCTAGCTCCACGTTGCGAACAGCTCAGGGTCAACAACAAAGATAAATGAAGGTTGGCGTTCCGATCCGTATATCGAGAGTCTGTCCCCTCGCGGTGTATGCCGCTCCCCTTCCTGAGAGGTGCCCATTCGTCCTGGTGTGACAACCTTTTTCAAAGCTTTTCGCGACACGTCCTAATCATCCAAATAAGAAAGCACGTTCGTGTGCTTGTTAACCTCGACATCAGATCAGAGAGGGCTATCGAGCTTGTTTAGCGGGTATGCGCACGCATCTCCGGCTATCTCGCTTCGTTCGTACGACATTCGACGTTCCGAATGCGGCTTCTTCACACATGAATTTGACGGGCGGCTTACACTTCCTGTGAGGTCGGCGTAGGTGGTCCCAATAAACGACCCATAAGGTCAGAGGGGTACGGCTTTCTAAAAGGAAAGGAAGGCGCGAAACTTCTCCCCTCTTAACCGCACAAGAGCTGCTATAGGCTTTTTGCCGTTACCTCCGTCTCTCTCTTGGTGATGTGCCATCCTTCGCATCGTCCTTTCCCCTTGATCCCCCTTTCCATTTCTCACCATTCGTAACTGTAGGCAGATCCACTGACGGAAAAGGCGGCCCGGGGAGGGCATGATCACATCTTGACACGAATACGGATTGTTTTTTCCTGAGGCGAATTAAAATTATATGTGAGGGTCTCCTCTACTAGTTCGGGGAGGCTGTCATGTGTCTCGTGACGATCCACGGGTGTGGTCTCCTCTCTCTGCTTTGGGTTGGCCTTTTCATGTCTTGAACGACCTTCTCAGCTTCTCTTGTAGTGTCCTCGGCGAATTTCGTCACGTTGCCCTTACCCTCGTGACGTGGTAATCGTCAATCGTGCGCAAAATTTTCCTCCCCTCGCATGATAGTCCTGGAACACGAGTACGTTGAAATTTTTCCAAAGCACAGCCGGAGGTTTCCCTTACCTCAAGGATCCTACTGAAGTTATAGAAATTACGACAACGTCCCATGTGACAAATGTCGCCCATTCTCCGTTGTTGGTGCGATCATGCACCAATAGCTAACCTCGACGCGAGAATCGAGCAAGGGTCTGGTCCTTCAATCCCTTCGAATGCGTCTACTTCTCAGCGGTACAGTGTACGAGTTGGAGATACCAACCGCACTGCGTCACAACGGACGTAGATGCCGAGGCTCGCGGCACTACTGTCCGGATCGTATAGACTGGCTAACCAGCGGCGCCCTCCCTCTTCCCACTTCCTCTTCGTCCAGAATAGCGTCAGTACCATTGACTTTGTCTCCGTCTCTCCGAGGGTTGATCTCCTTGTCCCTCGTTGACACGGTGGTTAGCATATTCCGCGTCGTGGTCTTCTCGCTCTACTCGCCGACAAATCGATGCGAGAACCTGTCCTCCTTAACTACAAAAGAAAACAAAAAGAAACAGAACAAAAAAATGAAAGGTAGGTACGGTAGAAAGAAACCATGAGTCAAGCAAGAGAATGAAAAAGGGGCAGGTCATCACAATGGGTCACTCGGGATAAAAACAAGAATTTGAACCTGGCGTCGTCAGTAGTTACAAGCAACAGATGGATCGTCAATAGCAAGCTCAAGCTCATCGAGCGACGCTCTCTCTCCTTCGGAGTCGCTTTCCTCGCAATATTCCTCCTGGTCATCCGTGAAGGGGGGAGTTGTGTGGTGCGAGACTCTCGATCGCCTCTTGAATGAATAACTCGCCTCCCGTGCCCCTTCTCTCTCTTATTTTTGGCGTCTGCCTCAAACAAAGAGGCTATTTGTGAGAACCATTGGTCGTCGTCTTGGGCAGAAAGGGACGGCCTTCCTATACGGGGGTGCAAAACAGACTGCACGCGATAGTCTCGAAGTCTGCATGACGTCGGTTTATGTGGAAGAATCCTTCCGCTCGGCGAGCGTCGTCTTCTCAGTTTGTCGAGCGTAGTCAGGGCCTCCGATACGGGTCCGGCGATGTCATGGTGTTGCGCTTAGGGCAGCATCTTGCGCAGTGGTGGGAGACGGTGTCTCCGGACGGCCTCGGGAACTTGGGCCTTTAACCAACAGCCACTTCGCGTACGTCCAACAAGTACTGTACCAACCCATATTTTTGAATAAAATTTCGTGGATTGAGCGATGTTCACTTTTCGACTCTTGCCACTCGTCCAGCGGATTTCCGCAGATTTTCGTCTTTTTGATCAATCCACGCCCTACGAGGGCAGATCACTGATCCAAGCGTCGCTTCATGTGCACGCGATACCGCGCGCGATCGTACCCAAGGGGGTATATATTGATTCAGCCTGAGACTACAGTGATTTTTCCATGTCTCAGCACCAAGTCAATGAGGCTCTCCATCTCCCAGCCATTTCCCATCTCTCGCCGAAACCCCAACAGTATACCGCTCTCTTCTCAGATCGTCATACGCACAACAACAGCACGTTGATTCTCCAGGACGACTCGCTCGGCGGTGCACTCGAGCGCGCAACCCTCCTCATATATGTTGTCGTCGATAACGCTTCGCCTTCAGAGATTCCGATTGCCCCTGTCCCCTAGCGTGAGTCCTCCATGTACTCCTTCCTGGTTGCCTCTCGCTGTTGCACAGACCTTCTCCTTCTCAACTGGAGGTTCCACCGCACACCAAAAAAACTGAATGACGCGTAGCCTCCTCATCCTTTCTCTCTCCAACGACCGGCGGTAAACATTTCCACCGACATACAGTTCCCCTGATCCTCGAGTAGCCCGCGAAGCGAACCGTCTTCCTTCGCTCTTTCAGTATGTTGTCATGAGGGCGTTTCGCTGCTAGTATCTATCACCTTGCTGCCGACGCATTCTGCGCAACATGAGCGTCCCTCTTGATCTTCCCCCAGGTAGAATCCATCCCAGGGATCATGGTCTCTCCAAGTTCGTCCCCTGAGCCTCACGATTCCCTCATCAACTATCTTTTCTTCCTCTCGATCATAGTCCTCCTGCCACGCCCTTCCAGTGCCTCGATCTCCCACGGCATTCTTCATGCTGTGCCCTTCTGACCGCACCTGGTCGCTAAGTTGTAAATTAAACAAACACTACCATATTGTCACCAAAAGCGTTGACTCATCATTTCTTTTTTCTATGGACAGTCAGCTGCGTTCCTCATCCCTTGTCCATCAACTACTCAGAGTCTCTGCCTCAAAGGGTGTCGCGCTCCTTCAGGCGTGGGTCCTTCCTCTTCGTTCAGAAAAGCGTCGTCGCCCCTGAATTTTTCTCCACCTTTCCTGGTCTTCTAGTCCTTCGTTGACGCCGTGATTGGCCTCTTCGTGGCCGTAGTCCTCTCTCGGGGAGCGCCGCACGCTCACTCGGGGATCACCAACCTAGATGCGTCGCTTGAAACGAAAACGAACACAAACTCAAAACAAATAAAACAAAAACAAAACAGAACAGTTAAGAAAGTAAAAACGTAGGGTTTTGGATATGACTCGCGTCTTCTTTTCGCGTTTTCACCAACGCGTTCCGTAGGGGACTCATCCTGGTCTCGCGCATGCGGCTTGCGGTGGGAGGAGTTGTTTCTTCCTCCGAAAGTACGTCACCACTGCGCTACGCGGTAATTGTTCAATTGGCTCCCATGTCGCGTCCTCGCTCGCGTAGCCATACCATTCTATCTTGAGAATTAATTTCCCATCTCGATATCCGTGGTCGACTATTTTGTCGATCACGTACTCCTGACTCTCGGCTTCTTCTTCCTGCGTGTCCAACTGTCCTTCCCCCTTCCGAAGAGCCAGCGCCTCATCATCATCCTGCTCTTCCGAACCTCCCATCTCTTGTGGATCGGGCGGGATACCCGCAGCTTCTTGATTTACCAACGGTCCTTCATCCGTCCTATTCTTCGCTTGCGCGGCGGGTTCTTCTCGTTCCCATTCTCCATTGAGGAACTATAGCGCTTGTCGCAGCCCGGTTATGGGCGTGTAGTCCATGCGACTAGGGGCTAAATCGACTCTGTCTCGCCACACGCGCTCTTCTTGGTCGCCGATGGCAATGAAGACCGTATTCTCAGTTAACTCCTTCACTTGATACCGACCCGTAGCCACTTGTGCCAACTTCTGTTTCGGCTCGGTGGCCGTGCCTTGCTCCTTTCGAAGGAATACGTATGAACCTGAAGGGATGTCATACTTCGGCTTGCGGAGCCTTGCGTCAAAGTTGCGCTTGTAGCGCACTTGTTCTTTCCGCAAGCTCTTATCAGCACCTTTCATCAGGCTTTCCAACCACGACTGCCATTTCAGGTAGTATGCTCGTGACGAGCTGAAGTTCTCCAAAGTTGGCTGCGCTTGTAACGCAATGCTTCTCGGGGCCCGAGCTAACACCAGCTCGAAGGGCGCCATGTTCGTAGTTCGATGAACCTGCGTGTTTTATGCGAACGTCACAGCGTCGCTAAATATGTCCCAGTCCTTGGGATGCTCTCAAACATATTTTCGCAACGCGGAAGTCAGCGTGCCGTTAAACCTCTCAACTTGGCCGTTGGCTTGCGGGTGGTACGTAGTCGTGAACACATTGCGTATGCCGAGAATTCGGCAGACGTTCTGAAAGAACCGGGCCGTGAACTGTGTTCCATTGTCGGACAGCAGCTTGACAGGCGGTTCGTACACGAATACCCAATGGTGAACGAAGGCTTGTGCGATGTGCGCAGCTGATATCTTCTTCAACGGTACGGTTCGTACCAGTTTCGAGTATCGATCGCTGATCACGAGAATATACCGATTTCCTCGTTTAGTTGTAGCTACCTCGCCGGGGATGTCGATCGCGACAAACTCCAGCGGAGCTTTGGGCGTGAACAGCTTCATTTCCTTCGTGTTTCTTCTTAACTTAACCCTTTCCCGCGCACATGCGGCGCAATTCTTCGCGACTGCAAAGCAGTCTAGGGCCATCGTAGGCCAGTAAAAATATCTTCTCAATGTCTTGTACAGTTTCATGCCGCCCGGGTGGCCTGCCAATTTTGCGTAGTGGCTCAACCCAAGGACGCGGTTCCTTAATGATTGTGGTATCACCACTTGTACAAACTCTGCCGCGGAACGGCATAGAGTTCCTTCGAGTTCCTCCGTCTCCGTGCTGAACGTTCTCACCTTTCCGGCGTCCATTTCTTCCTTGATGCGGTTGCAGAAGGGGTCGACGGACTGCTCCCGAATGAGCTCCTCCGGAGTGACAGCTTGGAAGTGATCGAGGCGATCAGAGGCGGTCCCCCCCTCAAGAGCGAGGATGTCGTCTAACGCGTCAAAACTGTCCTCGTCCTCCACTGTACCCTCGGCCGGTTCGGCCATAAAGCATGGGATTTCGTCGTCGATTTCGTCGACGGTTTCTCCTGCAGTCCGTAATCTTGACAGGGCATCAGCTTGGCTGTTCGCTGTGCCCTTCTTGTACTTGATTTCGAAATCAAATTCCGAGAGGCGGAGCCTCCATCGTATTAATCTCCCGCTGGGGTCGGTTACGTTCATCAACCACCTCAATGAGGCATGGTCGGTATGCACAATGAAGTGCTCGCAATATAGATATGGTCTTAAAGTCTGTAAGGCCCAAATTACCGCCAGACATTCTTTTTCTGATACAGAATTGTTTCTCTCGGCTGCGGCTAACGTTCTTAAAAAAGAACCGGATGGGTTCACGTTGCGCATCCGGATGCGTTCGAAATAATGCAGCGCCGATTTGATAGTCGCTTGCATCGGTATCTACCGAGTAGGGTAGGTCCTTCTTAGGCAGCGCCAACACCGGCGGTGCCAAGATGGCGTCCTTGAGCTTATGAAAAGATTTTTCGCATGGTTCGTCGAATCCTTCCAATTGGACCGATTGTCCTTTCTTCAGTAGTTGGTTTAGAGGATGCGCAATTTTCGCATAATGCGGAACGAACCTGCGGTAGACATTGCAAAGTCCCAGGAAGCTCCTGAGCTGTGTCTGCGTTTGAGGGTACCTCACTTGTTCCAATGCGGCGGTTCGCGCGGTATCAACTTCTAATGTACCTTGCCGAGCGACATGGCCCATGTACTTGATCTTTTCGACGAAAAATTTGCACTTGCGAAGCTTGAGCTTCACACCTGCCTTCTCCAATACAGACAGTATTTCGTCAACGTGGACGACGTGCTCCTCCCAGGATTTCCTGAAGATGATGATATCATCCAAATACACCAGACACGACTTCCATCGGAACGGAGAGAGCAGTATATCCATGGCTCTCCGAAACGTCGCCGGCGCGTTGGTAAGCCCGAAGGGCATTCCTGAAAAACGGTAGAAACCTGAGTGACACGAAAAAGCTGTCTTGTCGCGGTCCGCTTCGGGAATAGGCACCTGCCAATATCCCGAAATCGCGTCCAACGCGGAGAAAACTTTGGTGTCACCAAGCGAGTCCAGACACTCATCCATGCGCGGTAAAGGGTACGTGTCCTTAACCGTTACCGCGTTTAACCTGCGGTAGTCTACGCAAAAGCGCATCGATGCGTCCGGTTTGGGCACTAATAAAACGGGCGACGCCCATTCTGACTGCGCCGGTTCGATGACTCCTGCTTCTAACATCTTCTGTACTTCTGCGTCCTCGACCTCCCGAGCCTTTGGACCGGCTCGGTAGGGAGCTTGTGCGATGGGCCTGGTCTCTGGGACTAGCTCGATCCGGTGGACCGTGGTATTAATTTCACGAAGGGTCCCATCCCACATCTTAGAGTATTTCTTCAACATCCGTCGGGACCGGTTGCGCAGCTGTTCCGGCACGTGGATCAGGTCGAGGTCCTCCACGTCCGGAGGTGGGGGCTCAATCCGCTGCTCTGGCTTCGACGATGCCGTCGCAGAGAGCCCACTCGACCGTTCTTCTGGCTGGTCCTCGCGCGCTTGATCCGACGGTTCGCATCTTGTCTCGCCCTTAGGCGTCTTGGTAGAATTAGGAAAATTTTCCTTCTTCCTTTCTTGAATTTCGAGAACTCACCAATGGTGGTTTTGCTCTCGAGCACGGCTCTCGGGTGCGGTAATAATTCTGCCACCACTTGGCCTTTTTGCACCCTGACAGGGTACGTCCTAAAATTCGCAACGAGTAAACGAAATGGCCGGTCAGGCTCGACCTGAACAACACCATTTGTGCACGCCAGCCCGTGCCCTTCGTACAACGACGAATACGGCTGAACCACAACCAAGCCCGCCCTCTTCGAGGTGCATTCCACGACGCGTTGCGTCCCTGGCCCGATAGTCGTGGCTCTTGCTATTTTTACCTTAGGGGAAATTCGCTCCTCCTTTCCCTCATTCTCGTCCTCTCCCGGGACGAGATCCTTCTTCCCTTTTCTCGTCGAGAACCGCCTAGCTATCGGAACCTCCCAGAAATCCGCCAACTCAACCGTTTTCTTCCTTGGATAAATTGCTTCCACAAACCGGTCAGAGTAGTCCGCGCCTAGAATTAGCCGGACTGCTAGTTTTTCGCATACAATAAATTCGGCTGCGGCCACAAATCTTCCAAGCCTCACAGGCATCTTAATTGTGCCGAGAGTCCGGAGTGGCCTATTGTTCGCGTCGCCAATGTCTTGCGTCGGCCCGTAGGACACCAAAATTTCCATTCCTGCCGGAAGTTCCGACCTTCGAATCAAATTCGGTCCGGCACCTGTGTCCAACACGGACAACACTCGACTCATCAATCCGACCGTTGGTCCAATATCCGCGTAAACTTTGTAGTTTTTTCGCGGGAGGACCAAGATCTTTTCAGGACATTCTTGTCGCTTAACCCTGTACCAGGGCCTACGAATTTGATCCATCGGACGATCCTTGTCTCGACTTAGAATTTTCTTGACAACAATCGGCTCCTTCGGCTTACCCCCTATTTCAACTACCTCCACGTCGAGGCCTCCCCCTTTTTGCTAGAGACGGGGAACGGGACTGAGTCCCGGACGCAGTACGTTGAACCTGCGCCTCTCGTGACTCCCTCGAGATTCCTGTAGTGCAATACGCACTTGAAAAGGGGGGTGAAAAGAAAGGAAAATATTTGGATATCAAAAGTAGTCCGGGTTGGGGGACACACGTGTGAATAATTGCACAGTTTCAATTTTTAAATTATTTTATTTTATTGTGTTAATTAGTTGGCATTAATTTTGGTGACACTAGATTAGATCTAGGATCTAGCGCCGCGAGCTACTCTAGTGGCTCCGACGGGGCGATATATACCTTATCCCTCTGACCACCAAGTCAGTAAAATTAACCCGAGTTGCCGGAGTTGAATGTCGCCTTGGTCGAAGTCCGTCTCTATCAAGACGCTCCCTTTTACCTAAGCCTACGGCATCCTCTATCGCTCGGGGGTTCCCTTTTCTCTTTCCTTTATTTCCCTATCGCTTTCTATCTCTAATTCTACCTATTTTTCCGTTATCTTGTGTTGGTGCCATTGGCCTCGGTTGCGACCGAACCGGTGTAGGTGTCTATGCCATCGGGCGACACATTTGACGTAGCGCTGCTACTGTGACCCATTTTCCAACGGAGACCGTTGCAACGACGTCTCCCTCAAAGGGCTCCGTCGTGTTACGAGCCAGTGCTGGTACCATCGGTGTCGGTTGCGACCGAACCGGTGTAGGTGTTTCGAGCCATCGGGCGGCACAGTTGACGTAGCGCTGCTACTTTCGTTTCATCCCGTCGGGCTGCGTTGCGACGCCCCCGTCGAAGGCCTTGTAGCGTTACAAGTTGTCGAAGAAGCTCAACGAGCATTGGCCTTACAACCCAGTGGAACCGGGGTACCTAAGTACACGCCCCACCCCACACTCGTCGAGCAGTTCTCTTCGCACGTCTCTACCACACCGATCCCGGGCCGGGCTATTTCTCTGTGCCCCCCCTGCCAGATATCTGAGCTACTACGAGTCGCAAGCTCGTTTAAACGGAGAAGGGAGAGTCGGACACTCCGTAGCGCTGTGCTATCGGCAGTTCTTCTTTTTGCTGCTGTTGTCGTTTTTGCTGCACCATTGGACCGCGGTCTCTGCTTGACAGGCGCATTGCACTACAAAAGTGGTCTCCCGACCTAGAATTGTGTACAGCAAACCCGACGTAGATTTGTGTCGACGACAGCCTCGGGCTGCAGTTGCACTACAACAGTGGTCTGGGTAACGGAGTCTTTTCATTTTTTGGTTGTACTCTTTTTGTATAGGTTTGCTTTTACGAGCGATGTCGACAAGCGCCCCCGGGGACGTCGGTCCCGGGGCGAGTAGGAGCGGATCGGCAAGGGCGTCGAGGATCCCGCGAGGTCGTCGCACCGGACTCCAGGCCAATACGGCCACGGATCCCGAAGGTCAAGAACCCCCGACGGGGATTGAAGCCGACAAGGATCACCTAACCTACAGGTTCGAGAAGATGGGCGAGGAAATTCGCCAAGAGATGACGAAAAATCTCGATGCTGAATTAGCCCTCGTCCGGAAGCAACTGGAGTTGCAAGCATCCGAGTTCCACACCGTTTTAGGAGAGCTATCGGCTCGAGTGGATCTCGTCGAGAAGGAGCGAGGTGACGCGACCGACGGTCTGGAGCCGGAGGTTCTAGCTTCGTTGAAAATTTCGGTCAACGACGCAAGGCGCGACGCGAATCAAGCTTTAGAGTCCTTAGGAAAATTTAGAAGCAGTATTGACGACAGGTTTGAGCGCGCCGCTCATCGTCTCAAGGACCTTGAGCAGGTCGCTGGGCAAGAGCCGCTCCCCACGGGTCGAGAAGGCGACCGTCGATCGAAGAAGGACAAGGCCGCTGTACAGCGGAGTTCCAAGTCGAAGAATTCGAAGAAGAATCTGCGACGCCGGAGCAAGAGTCACTGTAGTGACGAGCCGGAGGACCAAGACTCAAGGACCGAGTCGAATGGCCTTTCCGAAGATGGTGACGACCGTTCGTCGAGCCATGCCAGCGATTCCGAGCATCGTTCAGAGGAAGGAAAAGGAATTTCACAGGGCAAGAATGTTACCTCCAGACGGGCCGGGATCACTTCGTCCGCCTCGCGGAGAGACAAGGACGCTGAGCCGGAGGACGTCGCAACGCGACGCGGGCCGCGATGGGACGAGTTGGAGGAGCTGAATCCGACCAACTACGTCTTCAAGAAATTACTTTCGTACCGAACGTACTATTGAAAATGTGCGACCACATGCTGTTATCTGAAAAGGTCAAAATCGAGTGACACGTGTACATGACTGCACGGTCCGGGCGCTCTTACCCATATCACGACATGACACGTGTAAAATCCCAGATTTTGGGGTTCCGGGGACGAAAGTGGCCCCTCGGAGGGTCATGCAAATTTGCATAGTTTTGCCAAGTGGAACCTTGGCCCGTAGCACTATAGACTACACAGGAAATACTGCAATTCTATTGGCCCTCAGGTCTAATGCTGCAAATCTATTGGTCGAGCGTTGTCCACGTGTGCGTCATTGGCCTTGTGATGTACTTTAAATGGCCTGTATATGCCATAATTACGTTGTTTTGGGGGTTTCAAGTGGTTTGCCATGGTTGTAATGGGTAATTGCATGGGGCCCCCGGGCGGGACACATGTATGCCGTGTACACATGTACACGTCGCCAGGTGGATTCGTGTACGTACACATGTACACGCATCCAGGTGTATGCACATGAGGGTTTACAGTTTTACAGTGTCAGACTGTTTGCGATCCTGCGCGTGTCCGAGTACAGTACATGTGAATCAAAAGTACAACAAGTACTTCTCGCGAGAGGAATACAGTTGTGCGATTATTCTGTGTACGCGTCACGCTGTATGCGAGTCTTGCGTGAACACGCGCCGTTGCACTGTGCTCTCGTCATGGTGCGCCGATGGATGCAAGTTCATGACAGTACTCGTGTGATTTACATGTATTCTCATGTGAGTTGTGTAGAAAGTCTGGATGCACATTGTTATAACTTGCCATAATTATCTGACAGTGCTTGGCGAAATTAGTAAGGTGAGAAACAAGGATACGTATGGCGATTGTGATATGAAAGACGTTTGCGTTGTTGGAAATAGACAAGTGCCAAGTTGTTCGTTGCACAACAATGAAGTCTGGCATGACTGGATGCAGATTAGTAAGGTGTGAAACAGTTGCATGCATAGGGCCATGGTTTACAGTCATTTGGAATGTGTAGAAATAGTTGTGAGCTAATAGTTACGAATCGATTCGTAAGGTGGAAATCGAACAGTATGGTCGGGCCACAAGAGGACCGCGCTTGGTCGCGCATAGTAGAGTACGGTTTACCAGGTGCTAAAGTAATGGGATAGTGTAACACTCAAAGTGTATAAGTATCGCCGAAAGACGGCTCCAAGTAAACCTCGGCACCAACTCCTTCACTCACACACATCAACCTGCCTTCCTTCTTTCCCTTGCCCCTCCGAACCTACCATTAGGTTATGGGCCCAGTCCCTCGCTGTCGTTTCACTGCATGAGTCTGTCGTTCTCGTTCCGTTGTTTCTGCCGTCGTTGTCGCTGTCGTTTTCGCTGCCGTTTCTCGTCGTTCTTTCTGCTGGTCTTCTCGCTGTCGTTGTCGCTCTCGTTCTTGCCGTCGTTCTTGGTTTTGGTTTTCGCTGCTGCTGTCGTTCTTGCTCTCTTGTGTGAATTGGTTTTGGTCATCGCCCCCGCTGTCTTCGTTGTCTTCGTTCTTGGTTTGGCTTTTGTTCTTGCTGTGGTTCTTGCTGCTGTCTCTGTCTTTGGTCTTCGTCTTCGTTTCCGCTCCCGCTACCGCCGTCGTCGTCAATCTCGCATTTGGTTTTTCTTCGTTCTCTCATGCAAAGTAAGTTTTGAGTTTCTTTCCATTTCCTACACATCTAAGTGATTGTCTTTGCACGTTTTGGTGGTTCTTAAGAGCAATAATTCCAAAATCTGTTACTGACGATTATCTTCATATTCCTTATTGTGAATACCTGTTTTTACGGGGTTGTGTTAGATCTGGAATTAGTACCGGTGCGCTCTGCGCCTGGGAAGCTGGTCACCGGTCGAACGGTTCGGACATCGGAGGTCGTATCCGTTGAGGTGCTTGAGCCTGAGGATCAACCTTCACCTCGGCTCGCGCTTCCGGGTCCGTCCTCGAGTTGCCCACCATATAGGATTCCTCGTATTCCGCGCACTGTTCCCGCACCAATAAAGAGAACTACGCATCGACTTTCTGCTCGGAAAGCGGCTGTTCTCGCGGATAAACAGTTTAAGCGTGAGCGCAAGAGGAATCGTAAGGTGTGCCCGCGGTATAAGCGGTATTGTAAAGTGTGCGGCGTTAGTGGCAATAGTGCGAAGGCCTTTTACGACCACATTCAGTCTAGGTCTCATCGCATTCAAGTTGCCAACGCTAAGGAGACTCCGCGTTGTATCCCTTGCAATCGCGTCTTTGAGTCTCACGAGCACCTGAAGTGCCACGAGAACGGTGCCGCACACTTAAAGGTAGTTTGTGAACAGAATAGTTAGGGATTTCATTCAAATAAATTCACATATCTGTTCGCAAATTTCTCCTAGTGCAACTTCATAGTAATCATATCGAATTTCTTAGACGGGTGGGCTTGCCATTGTGTTGACTATCGGTTAACGGCTTGGGATCCCCGAACGGATTTTCGAATACTTGAAGTTTATTTGCACTAAAATGGAAGATCAAGGAGGAGGAGGATCCATCAGAATCGACAAACTGACGGACTCCAACTTCTACGTGTGGAAGCAGAAAATACAACTTCTGCTTGCTCTACGTGATGTTGACCAATACATCGTTGAGGGAAGAGTTCCAAGTGAGGAACGCGCGGAAGAGCGTAAGAAGTGGATCAGAGGTGACAGTAAAGCTAAAGCACTGATTGGTCTCTCCCTATCAGATGAGCATCTTGAGCATGTACGTGATGTTGATACTGCTCATGAGATGTGGGAAGCTATTGTCAACGTGTTTGAGAGGCACACTTTGCTGAACAAACTAGCTGCACGTCGTGAGTTCTACACTGTGAAGATGCTTTCCGGTGAAAAGGTGCTTGCATACATCAATCGTGTCAAGCAGCTGGCAGCCATCCTCAAGTCAATGAGCGTAAACATCGATGACAAGGAGATGGCCATGGCAGTGCTCAACGGTCTGCCTGCCCGTTTCGAGGCTCTCATCGTTGCACTTGATGCTCTCGGTAATGAGGAAAAGATATTCAGTTTGGACTTTGTGAAGAGTCGTCTGCTGCAGGAAGAGCAACGAGCAAACATGAAGTCTAGCTCCTCACAGACATCGGCTCTGGTTAATCGTGCCCCGAACAATCGGGACATAAACGATTACAAATGCACGAACTGCGGTCATACAGGCCATACGGCAACCCGCTGCTGGGGAAAGGATTTGAATGGGCGTCGCCCGGCTCCTCCTAGCGGATATAAACCGCGTATGTCTCAGCGGAAACAATCTGCATTTGTCACACAGAAACCTGATCCCGACATGGTTGTAAACAGCGTCGACTTCACATGTCTGATGTCGAAAGCTTCGCACACGAACGATATGGAGATGTCGCCTTCGTGGCTCGTAGATTCAGCTTGTACAGCTCATATTACATATGACCGATCTTTGTTTGCAACGTATGAGCCACTTGAATCCGCCTCTGTTCAGATGGGAACCAAGGCTAGTGCAAAGGTTGCCGGCCGTGGTGACGTTCACTTGAAGTTAAATGTGAATGGCCGCATGCAACCGTGCAAGTTGACGGATGTATTGCACGTTCCGGACTTTGCGTTCTCTCTGCTCTCTGTCAGTCGAATGACTGAACTTGGACTAAAAGTTGGGTTCGAAAATGGAAAATGCATGGTCAGACGAGGCTCAACTGTAGTGGCGACTGCGACATTGGTTGGAGAACTTTACGTTCTCGACATCGTCAGTGACATCGGATCTGCACATGCTGCCACCCTGCAAACGTGGCATGAGCGCTTTGCACATGTGCATTCTCAAGGTATTGCTTCGATGATTCGTGACAATGTGGTAAGTGGAGTCAAACTACTTGGTAATGAGGCTAACAAAATCAACAATACTGACAATGATTGCATCTCTGAAAAATGTTCTGCGTGCGTCTACGGCAAAGCCACTCGATCTGTGATCCCAAAAGAGCGGTCCTCGAGGCGGGCATACTTCTGTCTAGATTTAGTTCACTCTGATGTTTGTGGCCCCTTAGAGGTGCAGTCCATTGATGGTGCCAAGTACTTCATTACCTTCATAGATGATCACTCAAACTGGTCAGTAGTGTACCCTATGCACCATAAATCAGAAGCATTTGAACGATACAAAATGTTTGCACAACTTGCTCAGACTCACACTGGTCGCAAGATCAAAGTGCTTCGCACCGATCGAGGTGGTGAGTATCTGTCCACGGAGTTTAAGTCTTTTCTGATTGCAAATGGTACTCAGCATCAAATGACGACCGCGTACACACCGGAGCAAAATGGCGTCGCCGAACGACTGAACAGAACTTTGGTAAATTTGGTGCGCTCCATGCTAGCGCACAAGAAAGTTACAAAGGGGTTCTGGGCAGAAGCACTTGCCAATGCAGTGTACGTTCGAAATCGAGTCACGTCACGTGCCATTCCCCCTAAGATGACCCCCTACCACTTATGGATGAAATCTGTGCCAAATGTTGGTCATTTGCGTGTTTTCGGTTCAAAGTGTTGGTATACATTACCAAAACACAACATCCAGAAACTTGACGCCCGTGCAAAGGAGGCAATGTTTCTAGGGTATGCTGAAAATACGAAAGCTTACAAGTTGTGGGATGGTGATTTGCACAAAGTGATCGTATCCAGAGATGTTACTTTTGACGAGTCCACGGGAGGCAAATCTGGTGAACCGATGGATACAAACGAGGAGGCTACAACTGATGATGACACAATCAACTTGAACATCGATGAGGAAGTTGCAGAAAATGATGCAGTGGCATCAGAAGCATCATTGCCGGATGAACAACAAGACTCTGATGAATCCTCCAACTCTTCCCCAACTGCAGGGGAGGACGAAACTACCGAAACAGTTGAGCAACACGTAGTTGAGGAAGAAACTATTGATCCGCCAACTAATCTCCGTCGGTCCACTCGCATTCGCAAAACGCCTGGGGAGTGGTGGGCAGCAGCTTTGGTGACTGCTGGACTCCTTAGCCACGCCCATGTGATAACGGAAATCCCAAACTCGTACAACCAAGCTATGGATTCTCCAAAAGCTCGCTTCTGGCAGAAGGGCATCGACAAAGAACTTGCTTCACAACACAAAAACAAAACATGGACACTTGTTCCAAGATCTCAAGCATCAAACGTCCTGACGTCCAGGTGGGTTTTCGGAGTGAAGCAACTTCCTGACGAGTCCGGAAAATTGGTCGAAACTGCAAAAGGACGTCTTGTGGCACGAGGCTTTCAACAAGTAGAAGGCATCGATTACACTGAAACTTTCGCCCCTGTCATCAAGTTCACAACTATCCGTCTGCTGCTGGCACTGGTTGCGCACTTTGACCTTGAGCTGCATCAGATGGACGTGGTGACTGCCTTCCTCAACGGTGACCTTCACGAAGAAATCTTCATGGAGCAACCTGAAGGATGCATCGACAAAGTCAAACCTGATTCGGTGTGTAAACTTTTGAAAGCAATCTATGGTCTTAAGCAAGCCCATCGCCAATGGCATAGTAAGATCGATGAGTTTCTGATCACTGAACTTGGTTTCAACACTACACGCAGCGACCCATGTCTTTACATTCGACGTCAAGGCAATGTCATCATGATTATCGCGTTGTACGTGGACGATCTGCTGCTAGCTGGAAGTGACTTGGAGGCCATATTATGGATGAAAAATGAACTCAACAAACGATTCGATATGAAAGACCTTGGCGAGGCGAAGACTTGTATTGGTCTAGAGATCGACCGTATACGTTCTAAACACGTTCTGACCGTCACGCAGTCGAAGTATGCCCAAGCAGTACTGAAACGGTTCAAAATGTCGGCATGCAATCCTTGCGTTACTCCGATGGAACAGTCTCGACATGTCACAATGCAAGTGGCCGAAACTGGCACTGATGACAACCCATGCTTTGAACCATATCGTCAGGCCATTGGATGTCTAATGTTCCTAATGGTCGGGACCCGCCCCGATATTGCGTATGCCATTGGAAAGTTATCTCAACACTGTGCCGACCCTCACGAGTCGCACTGGTCAGGTGTGAAACGTGTTTTGAGACACTTGCGTGGGTCCCAGCATCTTGGAATAGTGTTTGGTAAAGATGATCTTGGTACGGAACTTCATGGGTATAGCGACGCAGATTGGGGTGGATGCCTTGAATCACGAAAATCAACGAGTGGGTACGTGTTCAAGCTTTGTGATGGGCCTATCAGTTGGGCTTCCCGGAAACAAACAGTAGTTGCAAAGTCTACTTGTGAGGCAGAATACATCGCACTCAGTGAAGCATGCAAAGAGGCCGCGTGGCTTCGACGCTTCCATGCTGATGTACTTGGTGCGAATTCGGATCCAACAATTCGCGTTGGATGTGACAACGCTGGTACGATTGCGTTTGCTCAGAACGAATCTACAAATCGTCGCAACAAGCACATTGATATTACGTATCATTTTGTTCGAGATGCGGTGCAGCGAAAACTGGTCACATTGTACCATTGTCCGACAACAGAAATGCCAGCCGATATGCTGACCAAACCACTTGGTCGCGTGCTGTTTGAAAAGTTCGTGGGCATGGTTGGGCTTTCCGAGTGCAAAGCAGCCCAAAGCATGTGATCGAGGGGAGGTATTGAAAATGTGCGACCACATGCTGTTATCTGAAAAGGTCAAAATCGAGTGACACGTGTACATGACTGCACGGTCCGGGCGCTCTTACCCATATCACGACATGACACGTGTAAAATCCCAGATTTTGGGGTTCCGGGGACGAAAGTGGCCCCTCGGAGGGTCATGCAAATTTGCATAGTTTTGCCAAGTGGAACCTTGGCCCGTAGCACTATAGACTACACAGGAAATACTGCAATTCTATTGGCCCTCAGGTCTAATGCTGCAAATCTATTGGTCGAGCGTTGTCCACGTGTGCGTCATTGGCCTTGTGATGTACTTTAAATGGCCTGTATATGCCATAATTACGTTGTTTTGGGGGTTTCAAGTGGTTTGCCATGGTTGTAATGGGTAATTGCATGGGGCCCCCGGGCGGGACACATGTATGCCGTGTACACATGTACACGTCGCCAGGTGGATTCGTGTACGTACACATGTACACGCATCCAGGTGTATGCACATGAGGGTTTACAGTTTTACAGTGTCAGACTGTTTGCGATCCTGCGCGTGTCCGAGTACAGTACATGTGAATCAAAAGTACAACAAGTACTTCTCGCGAGAGGAATACAGTTGTGTGATTATTCTGTGTACGCGTCATGCTGTATGCGAGTCTTGCGTGAGCACGCGCCGTTGCACTGTGCTCTCGTCATGGTGCGCCGTTGGATGCAAGTTCATGACAGTACTCGTGTGATTTACATGTATTCTCATGTGAGTTGTGTAGAAAGTCTGGATGCACATTGTTATAACTTGCCATAATTATCTGACAGTGCTTGGCGAAATTAGTAAGGTGAGAAACAAGGATACGTATGGCGATTGTGATATGAAAGACGTTTGCGTTGTTGGAAATAGACAAGTGCCAAGTTGTTCGTTGCACAACAATGAAGTCTGGCATGACTGGATGCAGATTAGTAAGGTGTGAAACAGTTGCATGCATAGGGCCATGGTTTACAGTCATTTGGAATGTGTAGAAATAGTTGTGAGCTAATAGTTACGAATCGATTCGTAAGGTGGAAATCGAACAGTATGGTCGGGCCACAAGAGGACCGCGCTTGGTCGCGCATAGTAGAGTATGGTTTATTGGGAGTCGGAGTAGAGCGATAGTGTAGCACTCGAAGTGTATAAGTATCGCAGGAAAACGGCTTCAAAGTAAACCTCAGGAAAACGGCTTCAAAGTAAACCTCGGCACCAACTCCTTCACTCACACACATCAACCTGCCTTCCTTCTTTCCCTTGGGCCCAGTCCCTCGCTGTCGTTTCACTGCATGAGTCTGTCGTTCTCGTTCCGTTGTTTCTGCCGTCGTTGTCGCTGTCGTTTTCGCTGCCGTCGTTGTCGCTGTCGTTTTCGCTGCCGTTTCTCGTCGTTCTTTCCGCTGGTCTTCTCGCTGTCGTTGTCGCTTTCGCTGCTGCTGTCGTTCTTGCTCTCTTGTGTGAATTGGTTTTGGTCATCGCCCCCGCTGTCTTCGTTGTCTTCGTTCTTGGTTTGGCTTTTGTTCTTGCTGTGGTTCTTGCTGCTGTCTCTGTCTTTGGTCTTCGTCTTCGTTTCCGCTCCCGTCTTTGGTCTTCGTCTTCGTTTCCGCTCCCGCTACCGCCGTCGTCGTCAACCTCGCATTTGGTTTTTCTTCGTTCTCTCATGCAAAGTAAGTTTTGAGTTTCTTTCCATTTCCTACACATCTAAGTGATTGTCTTTGCACGTTTTGGTGGTTCTTAAGAGCAATAATTCCAAAATCTGTTACTGACGATTATCTTCATATTCCTTATTGTGAATACCTGTTTTTACGGGTTGTGTTAGATCTGGAATTAGTACCGGTGCGCTCTGCGCCTGGGAAGCTGGTCACCGGTCGAACGGTTCGGACATCGGAGGTCGTATCCGTTGAGGTGCTTGAGCCTGAGGATCAACCTTCACCTCGGCTCGCGCTTCCGGGTCCGTCCTCGAGTTGCGCACCATATAGGATTCCTCGTATTCCGCGCTCTGTTCCCGCACCAATAAAGAGAACTACGCATCGACTTTCTGCTCGGAAAGCGGCTGTTCTCGCGGATAAACAGTTTAAGCGTGAGCGCAAGAGGAATCGTAAGGTGTGCCCGCGGTATAAGCGGTATTGTAAAGTGTGCGGCGTTAGTGGCAATAGTGCGAAGGCCTTTTACGACCACATTCAGTCTAGGTCTCATCGCATTCAGGTTGCCAACGCTAAGGAGACTCCGCGTTGTATCCCTTGCAATCGCGTCTTTGAGTCTCACGGGCACCTGAAGTGCCACGAGAACGGTGCCGCACACTTAAAGGTAGTTTGTGAACAGAATAGTTAGAGATTTCATCCAAATAAATTCACATATCTGTTCGCAAATTTCTCCTAGTGCAACTTCATAGTAATCATATCGAATTTCTTAGACGGGTGGGCTTGCCATTGTGTTGACTATCGGTTAACGGCTTGGGATCCCCGAACGGATTTTCGAATACTTGAAGTTTATTTGCACTAAAATGGAAGATCAAGGAGGAGGAGGATCCATCAGAATCGACAAACTGACGGACTCCAACTTCTACGTGTGGAAGCAGAAAATACAACTTCTGCTTGCTCTACGTGATGTTGACCAATACATCGTTGAGGGAAGAGTTCCAAGTGAGGAACGCGCGGAAGAGCGTAAGAAGTGGATCAGAGGTGACAGTAAAGCTAAAGCACTGATTGGTCTCTCCCTATCAGATGAGCATCTTGAGCATGTACGTGATGTTGATACTGCTCATGAGATGTGGGAAGCTATTGTCAACGTGTTTGAGAGGCACACTTTGCTGAACAAATTAGCTGCACGTCGTGAGTTCTACACTGTGAAGATGCTTTCCGGTGAAAAGGTGCTTGCATACATCAATCGTGTCAAGCAGCTGGCAGCCATCCTCAAGTCAATGAGCGTAAACATCGATGACAAGGAGATGGCCATGGCAGTGCTCAACGGTCTGCCTGCCCGTTTCGAGGCTCTCATTGTTGCACTAGATGCTCTCGGTAATGAGGAAAAGATATTCAGTTTGGACTTTGTGAAAAGTCGTCTGCTGCAGGAAGAGCAACGAGCAAACATGAAGTCTAGCTCCTCACAGACATCGGCTCTGGTTAATCGTGCCCCGAACAATCGGGACATAAACGATTACAAATGCACGAACTGCGGTCATACAGGCCATACGGCAACCCGCTGCTGGGGAAAGGATTTGAATGGGCGTCGCCCGGCTCCTCCTAGCGGATATAAACCGCGTATGTCTCAGCGGAAACAATCTGCATTTGTCACACAGAAACCTGATCCCGACATGCTTGTAAACAGCGTCGACTTCACATGTCTGATGTCGAAAGCTTCGCACACGAACGATATGGAGATGTTGCCTTCGTGGCTCGTAGATTCAGCTTGTACAGCTCATATTACATATGACCGATCTCTGTTTGCAACGTATGAGCCACTTGAATCCGCCTCTGTGCAGATGGGAACCAAGGCTAGTGCAAAGGTTGCCGGCCGTGGTGACGTTCACTTGAAGTTAAATGTGAATGGCCGCATCGAACCGTGCAAGTTGACGGATGTATTGCACGTTCCGGACTTTGCGTTCTCTCTGCTCTCTGTCAGTCGAATGACTGAACTTGGACTAAAAGTTGGGTTCGAAAATGGAAAATGCATGATCAGACGAGGCTCCACTGCAGTGGCGACTGCGACATTGGTTGGAGAACTTTACGTTCTCGACATCGTCAGTGACATCGGATCTGCACATGCTGCCACCCTGCAAACGTGGCATGAGCGCTTTGCACATGTGCATTCTCAAGGTATTGCTTCGATGATTCGTGACAATGTGGTAAGTGGAGTCAAACTACTTGGTAATGAGGCTAACAAAATCAACAATACTGACAATGATTGCATCTCTGAAAAATGTTCTGCGTGCGTCTACGGCAAAGCCACTCGATCTGTGATCCCAAAAGAGCGGTCCTCGAGGCGGGCATACTTCTGTCTAGATTTAGTTCACTCTGATGTTTGTGGCCCCTTAGAGGTGCAGTCCAATGGTGGTGCCAAGTACTTCATTACCTTCATAGATGATCACTCAAACTGGTCAGTAGTGTACCCTATGCACCATAAATCAGAAGCATTTGAACGATACAAAATGTTTGCACAACTTGCTCAGACTCACACTGGTCGCAAGATCAAAGTGCTTCGCACGGATCGAGGTGGTGAGTATCTGTCCACGGAGTTTAAGTCTTTTCTGATTGCAAATGGTACTCAGCATCAAATGACGACCGCGTACACACCGGAGCAAAATGGCGTCGCCGAACGACTGAACAGAACTTTGGTAAACTTGGTGCGCTCCATGCTAGCGCACAAGAAAGTTACAAAGGGGTTCTGGGCAGAAGCACTTGCCAATGCAGTGTACGTTCGAAATCGAGTTACGTCACGTGCCATTCCCCCCAAGGTGACCCCCTACCACTTATGGATGAAATCTGTGCCAAATGTTGGTCATTTGCGTGTTTTCGGTTCAAAGTGTTGGTATACATTACCAAAACACAACATCCAGAAACTTGACGCCCGTGCAAAGGAGGCAATGTTTCTAGGGTATGCTGAAAATACGAAAGCTTACAAGTTGTGGGATGGTGATTTGCACAAAGTGATCGTATCCAGAGATGTTACTTTTGACGAGTCCACGGGAGGCAAATCTGGTGAACCGATGGATACAAACAAGGAGGCTACAACTGATGATGACACAATCAACTTGAACATCGATGAGGAAGTTGCAGAAAATGATGCAGTGGCATCAGAAGTATCATCGCCGGATGAACAACAAGACTCTGATGAATCCTCCAACTCCTCCCTAACTGCAGGGGAGGACGAAACTACCGAAACAGTTGAGCAACACGTAGTTGAGGAAGAAACTATTGATCCGCCAACTAATCTCCGTCGGTCCACTCGCATTCGCAAAACGCCTGGGGCGTGGTGGGCAGCAGCTTTGGTGACTGCTGGACTCCTTAGCCACGCCCATGTGATAACCGAAATCCCACACTCGTACAAGCAAGCTATGGATTCTCCAAAAGCTCGCTTCTGGCAGAAGGGCATCGACAAAGAACTTGCTTCACAACACAAAAACAAAACATGGACACTTGTTCCAAGATCTCAAGCATCAAACGTCCTGACGTCCAGGTGGGTTTTCGGAGTGAAGCAACTTCCTGACGAGTCCGGAATATTGGTCGAAACTGCAAAGGGACGTCTTGTGGCACGAGGCTTTCAACAAGTAGAAGGCATCGATTACACTGAAACTTTCGCCCCTGTCATCAAGTTCACAACTATCCGTCTGCTGCTGGCACTGGTTGCGCACTTTGACCTTGAGCTGCATCAGATGGACGTGGTGACTGCCTTCCTCAACGGTGACCTTCACGAAGAAATCTTCATGGAGCAACCTGAAGGATGCATCGACAAAGTCAAACCTGATTCGGTGTGTAAACTTTTGAAAGCAATCTATGGTCTTAAGCAAGCCCATCGCCAATGGCATAGTAAGATCGATGAGTTTCTGATCACTGAACTTGGTTTCAACACTACACGCAGCGACCCATGTCTTTACATTCGACGTCAAGGCAATGTCATCATGATTATCGCGTTGTACGTGGACGATCTGCTGCTAGCTGGAAGTGACTTGGAGGCCATATTATGGATGAAAAATGAACTCAACAAACGATTCGATATGAAAGACCTTGGCGAGGCGAAGACTTGTATTGGTCTAGAGATCGACCGTATACGTTCTAAACACGTCCTGACCGTCACGCAGTCGAAGTATGCCCAAGCAGTACTGAAACGGTTCAAAATGTCGGCATGCAATCCTTGCGTTACTCCGATGGAACAGTCTCGACATGTCACAATGCAAGTTGCGGAAACTGGCACTGATGACAACCCATGCTTTGAACCATATCGTCAGGCCATTGGATGTCTAATGTTCCTAATGGTCGGGACCCGCCCCGATATTGCGTTTGCCATTGGAAAGTTATCTCAACACTGTGCGGACCCTCACGATTCGCATTGGACAGGTGTGAAACGTGTTTTGAGATACTTGCGTGGGTCCCAGCATCTTGGAATAGTGTTTGGTAAAGATGATCTTGGTACGGAACTTCATGGGTATAGCGACGCAGATTGGGGTGGATGCCTTGAATCACGGAAATCAACGAGTGGGTACGTGTTCAAGCTTTGTGATGGGCCTATCAGTTGGGCTTCCCGGAAACAAACAGTAGTTGCAAAGTCTACTTGTGAGGCAGAATACATCGCACTCAGTGAAGCATGCAAAGAGGCTGCGTGGCTTCGACGCTTCCATGCCGATGTACTTGGTGCGAATTCGGATCCAACAATTAGCGTTGGATGTGACAACGCTGGTACGATTGCGTTTGCTCAGAACGAATCTACAAATCGTCGCAACAAGCACATTGATATTACGTATCATTTTGTTCGAGATGCGGTGCAGCGAAAACTGGTCACATTGTACCATTGTCCGACAACAGAAATGCCAGCCGATATGCTGACCAAACCACTTGGTCGCGTGCTGTTTGAAAAGTTCGTGGGCATGGTTGGGCTTTCCGAGTGCAAAGCTGCCCAAAGCATGTGATCGAGGGGAGGTATTGAAAATGTGCGACCACATGCCCTTATCTGGAAAGTGCAAATCGAGTGACACGTGTACATGACTCGACGGTCCGGACCCTCACCCCATATCACGACATGACACGTGTAAAGTCTCAGATTTTGGGGTTCTGGGGACGAAAGTGGCCTCTCGGAGGGTCATGCAAATTTGCATAGTTTTGCCAAGTGGAACCTTGGCCCGTAGCACTATAGACTACACAGGAAATACTGCAATTCTATTGGCCCTCAGGTCTAATGCTGCAAATGTATTGGTCGAGCGTTGTCCACGTGTGCGTCATTGGCCTTGTGATGTACTTTAAATGGCCTGTATATGCCATAATTACGTTGTTTTGGGGGTTTCAAGTGGTTTGCCATGGTTGTAATGGGTAATTGCATGGGCCCCCGGGCGGGACACATGTATGCCGTGTACACATGTACACGTCGCCAGGTGGATTCGTGTACGTACACATGTACACGCATCCAGGTGTATGCACATGAGGGTTTACAGTTTTACAGTGTCAGACTGTTTGCGATCCTGCGCGTGTCCGAGTACAGTACATGTGAATCAAAAGTACAACAAGTACTTCTCGCGAGAGGAATACAGTTGTGTGATTATTCTGTGTACGCGTCACGCTGTATGCGAGTCTTGCGTGAGCACGCGCCGTTGCACTGTGCTCTCGTCATGGTGCGCCGTTGGATGCAAGTTCATGACAGTACTCGTGTGATTTACATGTATTCTCATGTGAATTGTGTAGAAAGTCTGGATGCACATTGTTATAACTTGCCATAATTATCTGACAGTGCTTGGCGAAATTAGTAAGGTGAGAAACAAGGATACGTATGGCGATTGTGATATGAAAGACGTTTGCGTTGTTGGAAATAGACAAGTGCCAAGTTGTTCGTTGCACAACAATGAAGTCTGGCATGACTGGATGCAGATTAGTAAGGTGTGAAACAGTTGCATGCATAGGGCCATGGTTTACAGTCATTTGGAATGTGTAGAAATAGTTGTGAGCTAATAGTTACGAATCGATTCGTAAGGTGGGAATCGAACAGTATGGTCGGGCCACAAGAGGACCGCGCTTGGTCGCGCATAGTAGAGTATGGTTTACTGGGAGTCGGAGTAGAGCGATAGTGTAGCACTCGAAGTGTATAAGTATCGCCGAAAGACGGCTCCAAGTAAACCTCGGCACCAACTCCTTCACTCACACACATCAACCTACCCTCTTTCTTTCCCTTGCCCCTCCGAACCTACCATTAGGTTATGGGCCCAGTCCCTCGCTGTCGTTTCACTGCATGAGTCTGTCGTTCTCGTTCCGTTGTTTCTGCCGTCGTTGTCGCTGTCGTTTTCGCTGCCGTTTCTCGTCGTTCTTTCCGCTGGTCTTCTCGCTGTCGTTGTCGCTCTCGTTCTTGCCGTCGTTCTTGGTTTTGGTTTTCGCTGCTGCTGTCGTTCTTGCTCTGTTGTGTGAATTGGTTTTGGTCATCGCCCCCGCTGTCTTCGTTGTCTTCGTTCTTGGTTTGGCTTTTGTTCTTGCTGTGGTTGTTGCTGCTGTCTCTGTCTTTGGTCTTCGTCTTCGTTTCCGTCTCTGTCTTTGGTCTTCGTCTTCGTTTCCGCTCCCGCTACCGCCGTCGTCGTCAACCTCGCATTTGGTTTTTCTTCGTTCTCCTACACATCTAAGTGATTGTCTTTGCACGTTTTGGTGGTTCTTAAGAGCAATAATTCCAAAATCTGTTACTGACGATTATCTTCATATTCCTTATTGTGAATACCTGTTTTTACGGGGTTGTGTTAGATCTGGAATTAGTACCGGTGCGCTCTGCGCCTGGGAAGCTGGTCACCGGTCGAACGGTTCGGACATCGGAGGTCGTATCCGTTGAGGTGCTTGAGCCTGAGGATCAACCTTCACCTCGGCTCGCGCTTCCGGGTCCGTCCTCGAGTTGCGCACCATATAGGATTCCTCGTATTCCGCGCTCTGTTCCGGCACCAATAAAGAGAACTACGCATCGACTTTCTGCTCGGAAAGCGGCTGTTCTCGCGGACAAGCAGTTCAAGCGTGAGCGCAAGAGGAATCGTAAGGTGTGCCCGCGGTATAAGCGGTATTGTAAAGTGTGCGGCGTTAGTGGCAATAGTGCGAAGGCCTTTTACGACCACATTCAGTCTAGGTCTCATCGCATTCAAGTTGCCAACGCTAAGGAGACTCCGCGTTGTATCCCTTGCAATCGCGTCTTTGAGTCTCACGGGCACCTGAAGTGCCACGAGAACGGTGCCGCACACTTAAAGGTAGTTTGTGAACAGAATAGTTAGGGATTCCATCCAAATAAATTCACATATCTGTTCGCAAATTTCTCCTAGTGCAACTTCATAGTAATCATATCGAATTTCTTAGACGGGTGGGCTTGCCATTGTGTTGACTATCGGTTAACGGCTTGGGATCCCCGAACGGATTTTCGAATACTTGAAGTTTATTTGCACTAAAATGGAAGATCAAGGAGGAGGAGGATCCATCAGAATCGACAAACTGACGGACTCCAACTTCTACGTGTGGAAGCAGAAAATACAACTTCTGCTTGCTCTACGTGATGTTGACCAATACATCGTTGAGGGAAGAGTTCCAAGTGAGGAACGCGCGGAAGAGCGTAAGAAGTGGATCAGAGGTGACAGTAAAGCTAAAGCACTGATTGGTCTCTCCCTATCAGATGAGCATCTTGAGTATGTACGTGATGTTGATACTGCTCATGAGATGTGGGAAGCTATTGTCAACGTGTTTGAGAGGCACACTTTGCTGAACAAACTAGCTGCACGTCGTGAGTTCTACACTGTGAAGATGCTTTCCGGTGAAAAGGTGCTTGCATACATCAATCGTGTCAAGCAGCTGGCAGCCATCCTCAAGTCAATGAGCGTAAACATCGATGACAAGGAGATGGCCATGGCAGTGCTCAACGGTCTGCCTGCCCGTTTCGAGGCTCTCATCGTTGCACTAGATGCTCTCGGTAATGAGGAAAAGATATTCAGTTTGGACTTTGTGAAAAGTCGTCTGCTGCAGGAAGAGCAACGAGCCAACATGAAGTCTAGCTCCTCACAGACATCGGCTCTGGTTAATCGTGCCCCGAACAATCGGGACATAAACGATTACAAATGCACGAACTGCGGTCATACAGGCCATACGGCAACCCGCTGCTGGGGAAAGGATTTGAATGGGCGTCGCCCGGCTCCTCCTAGCGGATATAAACCGCGTATGTCTCAGCGGAAACAATCTGCATTTGTCACACAGAAACCTGATCCCGACATGCTTGTAAACAGCGTCGACTTCACATGTCTGATGTCGAAAGCTTCGCACACGAACGATATGGAGATGTTGCCTTCGTGGCTCGTAGATTCAGCTTGTACAGCTCATATTACATATGACCGATCTCTGTTTGCAACGTATGAGCCACTTGAATCCGCCTCTGTGCAGATGGGAACCAAGGCTAGTGCAAAGGTTGCCGGCCGTGGTGACGTTCACTTGAAGTTAAATGTGAATGGCCGCATCGAACCGTGCAAGTTGACGGATGTATTGCACGTTCCGGACTTTGCGTTCTCTCTGCTCTCTGTCAGTCGAATGACTGAACTTGGACTAAAAGTTGGGTTCGAAAATGGAAAATGCATGATCAGACGAGGCTCCACTGCAGTGGCGACTGCGACATTGGTTGGAGAACTTTACGTTCTCGACATCGTCAGTGACATCGGATCTGCACATGCTGCCACCCTGCAAACGTGGCATGAGCGCTTTGCACATGTGCATTCTCAAGGTATTGCTTCGATGATTCGTGACAATGTGGTAAGTGGAGTCAAACTACTTGGTAATGAGGCTAACAAAATCAACAATACTGACAATGATTGCATCTCTGAAAAATGTTCTGCGTGCGTCTACGGCAAAGCCACTCGATCTGTGATCCCAAAAGAGCGGTCCTCGAGGCGGGCATACTTCTGTCTAGATTTAGTTCACTCTGATGTTTGTGGCCCCTTAGAGGTGCAGTCCAATGGTGGTGCCAAGTACTTCATTACCTTCATAGATGATCACTCAAACTGGTCAGTAGTGTACCCTATGCACCATAAATCAGAAGCATTTGAACGATACAAAATGTTTGCACAACTTGCTCAGACTCACACTGGTCGCAAGATCAAAGTGCTTCGCACCGATCGAGGTGGTGAGTATCTGTCCACGGAGTTTAAGTCTTTTCTGATTGCAAATGGTACTCAGCATCAAATGACGACCGCGTACACACCGGAGCAAAATGGCGTCGCCGAACGACTGAACAGAACTTTGGTAAACTTGGTGCGCTCCATGCTAGCGCACAAGAAAGTTACAAAGGGGTTCTGGGCAGAAGCACTTGCCAATGCAGTGTACGTTCGAAATCGAGTTACGTCACGTGCCATTCCCCCCAAGGTGACCCCCTACCACTTATGGATGAAATCTGTGCCAAATGTTGGTCATTTGCGTGTTTTCGGTTCAAAGTGTTGGTATACATTACCAAAACACAACATGCAGAAACTTGACGCCCGTGCAAAGGAGGCAATGTTTCTAGGGTATGCTGAAAATACGAAAGCTTACAAGTTGTGGGATGGTGATTTGCACAAAGTGATCGTATCCAGAGATGTTACTTTTGACGAGTCCACGGGAGGCAAATCTGGTGAACCGATGGATACAAACAAGGAGGCTACAACTGATGATGACACAATCAACTTGGACATCGATGAGAAAGTTGCAGAAAATGATGCAGTGGCATCAGAAGTATCATCGCCGGATGAACAACAAGACTCTGATGAATCCTCCAACTCCTCCCTAACTGCAGGGGAGGACGAAACTACCGAAACAGTTGAGCAACACGTAGTTGAGGAAGAAACGATTGATCCGCCAACTAATCTCCGTCGGTCCACTCGCATTCGCAAAACGCCTGGGGCGTGGTGGGCAGCAGCTTTGGTGACTGCTGGACTCCTTAGCCACGCCCATGTGATAACCGAAATCCCACACTCGTACAAGCAAGCTATGGATTCTCCAAAAGCTCGCTTCTGGCAGAAGGGCATCGACAAAGAACTTGCTTCACAACACAAAAACAAAACATGGACACTTGTTCCAAGATCTCAAGCATCAAACGTCCTGACGTCCAGGTGGGTTTTCGGAGTGAAGCAACTTCCTGACGAGTCCGGAAAATTGGTCGAAACTGCAAAGGGACGTCTTGTGGCACGAGGCTTTCAACAAGTAGAAGGCATCGATTACACTGAAACTTTCGCCCCTGTCATCAAGTTCACAACTATCCGTCTGCTGCTGGCACTGGTTGCGCACTTTGACCTTGAGCTGCATCAGATGGACGTGGTGACTGCCTTCCTCAACGGTGACCTTCACGAAGAAATCTTCATGGAGCAACCTGAAGGATGCATCGACAAAGTCAAACCTGATTCGGTGTGTAAACTTTTGAAAGCAATCTATGGTCTTAAGCAAGCCCATCGCCAATGGCATAGTAAGATCGATGAGTTTCTGATCACTGAACTTGGTTTCAACACTACACGCAGCGACCCATGTCTTTACATTCGACGTCAAGGCAATGTCATCATGATTATCGCGTTGTACGTGGACGATCTGCTGCTAGCTGGAAGTGACTTGGAGGCCATATTATGGATGAAAAATGAACTTAACAAACGATTCGATATGAAAGACCTTGGCGAGGCGAAGACTTGTATTGGTCTAGAGATCGACCGTATACGTTCTAAACACGTCCTGACCGTCACGCAGTCGAAGTATGCCCAAGCAGTACTGAAACGGTTCAAAATGTCGGCATGCAATCCTTGCGTTACTCCGATGGAACAGTCTCGACATGTCACAATGCAAGTTGCGGAAACTGGCACTGATGACAACCCATGCTTTGAACCATATCGTCAGGCCGTTGGATGTCTAATGTTCCTAATGGTCGGGACCCGCCCCGATATTGCGTTTGCCATTGGAAAGTTATCTCAACACTGTGCCGACCCTCACGATTCGCATTGGACAGGTGTGAAACGTGTTTTGAGATACTTGCGTGGGTCCCAGCATCTTGGAATAGTGTTTGGTAAAGATGATCTTGGTACGGAACTTCATGGGTATAGCGACGCAGATTGGGGTGGATGCCTTGAATCACGGAAATCAACGAGTGGGTACGTGTTCAAGCTTTGTGATGGGCCTATCAGTTGGGCTTCCCGGAAACAAACAGTAGTTGCAAAGTCTACTTGTGAGGCAGAATACATCGCACTCAGTGAAGCATGCAAAGAGGCTGCGTGGCTTCGACGCTTCCATGCCGATGTACTTGGTGCGAATTCGGATCCAACAATTAGCGTTGGATGTGACAACGCTGGTACGATTGCGCTTGCTCAGAACGAATCTACAAATCGTCGGAACAAGCACATTGATATTACGTATCATTTTGTTCGAGATGCAGTGCAGCGAAAACTGGTCACATTGTACCATTGTCCGACAACAGAAATGCCAGCCGATATGCTGACCAAACCACTTGGTCGCGTGCTGTTTGAAAAGTTCGTGGGCATGGTTGGGCTTTCCGAGTGCAAACCTGCCCAAAGCATGTGATCGAGGGGAGGTATTGAAAATGTGCGACCACATGCTGTTATCTGGAAAGTGCAAAATCGAGTGACACGTGTACATGACTGCACGGTCCGGGCGCTCTTACCCATATCACGACATGACACGTGTAAAATCCCAGATTTTGGGGTTCTGGGGACGAAAGTGGCCTCTCGGAGGGTCATGCAAATTTGCATAGTTTTGCCAAGTGGAACCTTGGCCCGTAGCACTATAGACTACACAGGAAATACTGCAATTCTATTGGCCCTCAGGTCTAATGCTGCAAATGTATTGGTCGAGCGTTGTCCACGTGTGCGTCATTGGCCTTGCGATGTACTTTAAATGGCCTGTATATGCCATAATTACGTTGTTTTGGGGGTTTCAAGTGGTTTGCCATGGTTGTAATGGGTAATTGCATGGGCCCCCGGGCGGGACACATGTATGCCGTGTACACATGTACACGTCGCCAGGTGGATTCGTGTACGTACACATGTACACGCATCCAGGTGTATGCACATGAGGGTTTACAGTTTTACAGTGTCAGACTGTTTGCAATCCTGCGCGTGTCCGAGTACAGTACATGTGAATCAAAAGTACAACAAGTACTTCTCGCGAGAGGAATACAGTTGTGTGATTATTCTGTGTACGCGTCACGCTGTATGCGAGTCTTGCGTGAGCACGCGCCGTTGCACTGTGCTCTCGTCATGGTGCGCCGTTGGATGCAAGTTCATGACAGTACTCGTGTGATTTACATGTATTCACATGTGAGTTGTGTAGAGAGTCTGGATGCACATTGTTATAACTTGCCATAATTATCTGACAGTGCTTGGCGAAATTAGTAAGGTGAGAAACAAGGATACGTATGGCGATTGTGATATGAAAGACGTTTGCGTTGTTGGAAATAGACAAGTGCCAAGTTGTTCGTTGCACAACAATGAATGAAGTCTGGCATGACTGGATGCAGATTAGTAAGGTGTGAAACAGTTGCATGCATAGGGCCATGGTTTACAGTCATTTGGAATGTGTAGAAATAGTTGTGAGCTAATAGTTACGAATCGATTCGTAAGGTGGGAATCGAACAGTATGGTCGGGCCACAAGAGGACCGCGCTTGGTCGCGCATAGTAGAGTATGGTTTACTGGGAGTCGGAGTAGAGCGATAGTGTAGCACTCGAAGTGTATAAGTATCGCTGGAAAACGGCTTCAAAGTAAACCTCGGCACCAACTCCTTCACTCACACACATCAACCTGCCTTCCTTCTTTCCCTTGCCCCTCCAAATCTACCATTACAAAGGGCTTGCAAGTGTCATTTGAAAAAGACAAATGCATCGTTACTGCAGGACCAACTCTAGTTGCCACAGCTAGTCAAGTTGGGGATTTATTCATACTTGATGTCATGAATGAAACTTTCTCTGCTCATGTAGTTACCTTGCAGACGCTACATGTATAGAAAGGTCAGCGGGGCAGAGGGAAGAAGGATGGTTGAAGGTTGCTGGTGGTTGACGGGAAAAGAAGTTGATGCCATTTTACTCTTGGTCGCCAACTATTGGCGCTACTTATACTTTTCGAACTACATACAATACGAGCCATTAGGGCTGGTCACGTGACTCTCCTTCTTGCACTGGTTGATAATCAAGTGACTCTCCCTGTTGCACTCTCGGTTGATAATCAAGTGACTCTCCTACTTCCACTCTCGGTTGATAATCAAGTGACTCTCCCTGTTGCACTCTCAGGTGATAATCAAGTAACTCTCAATAATATCTGAATGTACTGTACTGTAGATTACAGATTTTACACTACGATTAATAACCACTGTGGCACATACGTCATACGTGTCACACACGTGTCAAATCGAGAAAAATGAAACATGTTCAGAATGTACTGTAGAGTGCCACGAGGTATATAACTTACACGTGTCAACACCAAAATTGAAACATGCTCGGAAATGATGGGAAAGTGCAACCGTGTACAAATATGACACGTGTCCACCTTGAAGACCAAACATCCTGAGAATGCTCTTGCAAGCATTTTAGGTTTCGTCGACGTACACGTGTAATATCTGTCAGGCTTGGAGCTTAGCATGTGGTCGAAGATTTCCAACACTCCCCCTCGATCACATGCTTTTACTGGACACTGCAAGCCCCAGAAGTTCTACAAACTTCTGGAATAGAATTCGCCCAAGTGCTTTGGTTAAGATATCCGCAGGCATCAAAGTGGTCGGACAATGCGACAAATACGCAATGTTTCTCTTAATAGCATCTCGTACGTAGTGGTATTTTACATCAACATGTTTGCTGCGACGGTTGATCGATTCATTCTGTGCAAACGAAATGGTCCCTGCATTGTCACACCCCATCATGATCGTGGGATCAGAATCAAGTCCGAGGACATCAGCAACAACTTGACGCAACCAGGTCCCCTCCTTACACGCTTCACATAGTGCAATGTACTCAGCTTCACACGTCGAAGTCGCAACCACAGTCTCTTTCCGGGAACTCCAACTGATAGCTCCACCACAGAACTTGAAAACATATCCGCTGGTCGACTTGCGAGAGTCTGAACAACCGGCCCAGTCAGCATCACTGAAACCGAGCAACTCCGGCGATTTGGATTTATTGTCAAACACGATTCCTAAGTTTCGAGTCCCTTGCACGTATCGCATTACTCGTTTTACACCTGCCCAGTGTGACTCACATGGGTTGGCAGAATGTTGGGAAAGCTTTCCAATGGCGTATGCCAAGTCTGGACGAGTGCCAACCATCAAGTACATAAGGCAACCGACTGCCTCACGATACGGTGCCTTTGTTTCGGAGTCGTTTTCGATAGAATTCGTGGTTTTGCGACCTTGTTCCATTGGAGTCAGAGAAGGGTTACAAGTCGACATTTTAAAACGGTCAAGCACATTTAATGCATACTTAGTTTGAGTGAGACTCAATGTCTTGATAGTGCGATCTCTTTGAATCTCAAGACCAATGCAGACTTTTGCCTCACTAAGGTCTTCCATCTCAAACCGTTTGTTAAGCTCCCCCTTCATCCATTTGATGGCATGGATATCACTACCAGCGAGTAACAAGTCATCGACATAAAGTGCAATTAGCATGATAGTGTTACCAATGCGTTTAATGTAGAGGCACGGATCACTACGTGAAGTCTCAAATCCCAATTCACCGAGTAAGAAATCATCCACTTTGTGGTATGCCATTGACGAGGTGCTTGTTTAAGACCGTAAAGTGCTTTCAAAAGTTTACACACGTGATCACTTTTGCTTTTGTCAACGCAGCCTTCGGGTTGCTCCATGTAGATGTCTTCATCCAAGTCGCCGTTCAAAAACGCAGTCACGACATCCATCTGATGAAGTTCAAGGTCGTAATGAGCAACTAAGGCAAGAAGTAGACGAATAGTCGTAAACTTTATGACAGGGGCATATGTCTCAGTATAGTCAAGACCCTGCACTTGCTGGAATCCACGGGCAACAAGTCTGGCTTTTGCACTTTCAACTATATTGCCATTTGCATCAGGCAGCTGCTTGACATTGAAAACCCATCGAGATGTCAAGATGTTTGACGCCTCAGATCGAGGAACAAGTTTCCAGGTCTGATTCTTAGTCTGTGATGCAAGTTCTTTGTCAATGCTGGTTTGCCAGAATGCAGCTCTAGGACCGTGGGTTGCTTGTTTGAAAGTCTTGGGACCTTCAATAGCGACATGCGCATGTGAAAGAAGAGCAGCTGCAAAGTTGCTCCTCCACCATGATCCGGGAGGTCTACTGATTCGAGACGATCTTCGTACAGCTGGAGTCGGAGTTGGAGGGGTGACATTCGGAGTTTCGACGGGAGGTGATACATCATCTTCATCATTCTCACCTACAGAGTGAGTGTCCTCGTTTTCAATAACCTCCCCTGAAATTTCATCCTCTTCCGACCCAACCTCATTAGCATTTGGGGTAGCGGCTTCATTCTCATTGTCGCCACCGAGCAATACAACGCCAACGTCAGAGCTGATTGAATCTTTTTCATGTGCAGGAATGTCATGCATCCCACATGTCGATTCATCAAACTTGGCATCTCGTGAAACAACAACTTTACTCAACTCTCCGTCCCAAAGTTTGTATGCTTTACTGCATTGCGAATAACCGAGAAACATCGCTTCACGCGCTCGCAAGTCAAGCTTACGGAGCTCTAATTTCGGTAATGTATACCAACACTTTGACCCAAATACTCGCAAATGGCCAACATTTGGAGTTGACTTCATCCAAATGTGATGGGGAGTCGTGTTAACTGGCAAAGCCCGTTAAGTAACTCGATTGCGTACATATACTGCAGTAGCAAGAGCCTCTGCCCAGAATCGTTTACTGACCTGTTTATGAGAAAGCATGGAACGGACAAGATCAATCAAGGTTCGATTTAAACGTTCAGCAACACCGTTTTGTTCAGGTGTGTAGGCAGTGGTGAGCTGGTGCTGTGTACCGTTTGAATCCAAATATGACTTGAATTCTGTCGACAAGTCCTCTCCCCCTCGATCAGTGCGAAGCACCTTCACTTTGCGACCAGTGTGCGTTTGGGCAAACTGTTCATACAACTTGTATTTTGCAAAGGCCTCAGATTTATTTCGCATCGTGTACACAACAACCCAGTTCGAGTGATCATCTACAAATGTAATGAAGTATCTCGAACCACCAATGGACTGTATTTCGAGCGGACCGCAAACGTCAGAATGTACCAAGTCAAGACAGTTCTGTGCTCGAGACGATGATCGCTGTTTCAGGATTACTGATCGCGTTCCTTTGCCAAACACACATGCAGGACAAACGAGAGAGTGATTGTCAGACTTTCGATTCATTGCTCTGATCACATCGCTTTGACGAACATTGATGCCACTTACCACATTATTGTGAATCATTGATGCGATTCCTTGTACGTTAACATAGGCCATTCGTTCATGTAGCGTCTGCAAGGTAACTACATGAGCAGAGAAAGTTTCATTCATGACATGAAGTATGAATAAATCCCCAACTTGACTAGCTGTGGCAACTAGAGTTGGTCCTGCAGTAACGATGCATTTGTCTTTTTCAAATGACACTTGCAAGCCCTTTGAAACGATTTGGCTAACAGACAGAAGCGAGTATCCGAAATCAGGGACATGCAAAACGTTGGACAATTTGCAAGGATGTGGACTACCATTGACGTTCAACATGAATTCTACCTCACCACGACCAGCGACATTGGCTCTAGCCTTCGTGCCCATCTCGACTGATCCAGATTGCATCTGTTCATAAGTAACGAACAAAGAGCGATCAAATGTAATGTGGGCACTGCAACCGGAATCCACAAGCCATGACCCTGCGTTCACTGCCTTCTTTTCGGGAGAAGAAGTCGAAAGCAGGCATGTAAAGTCGCTTTCAGCAAAGGCAGCAGTAGAAGTTTCATCTCGAGATACGAATGCACTTGGCTTCATGCCGGGGTTGCGGGACCGGAACCCGTCTGGCGGTGCTGGTCGGCGCCCATTCACATCCTTGCCCCAGCAACGTGCTGCGGTGTGTCCATGTCGATTACAGTTCGTACATCTCATATCACGTCGAATAGGCATGCGATTGACAAGTGCAGGTGCGTGGGGTGAAGTAGTAGAAGCGGTCTTCATGCTCTCTCGTTGTTCCTCTTGCAGCAGACGACTCTTCACAAAATCGAGTCCAAACACTTTATCCTCATTGCCAAGTGCGTCAAGTGCAACAATCAAGTTATCGAATCGTGGAGGCAAGCCATTCAACACAGCCATTGCACTTTCTTTATCGTCAATCTCAACACTCATTGACTGCAATCTGGCAGCAAGTTGCTTCACACGATTGATGAACACGAGCACTTTCTCGGATGGGAGCATGGCAACGGTGTAAAAGTCGCGACGGGCGGAAAGTTTGTTGAGCAAAGTGTGACGCTCAAACACATTCAGAATCGCCTCTCATGTCTCTTTCGCACTGCTACACCCTTGCACATGTTGCAAGTAGTCATCAGAAAGCGTGAGTCCGATGACTGCCTTTGCTTTCGCATCACCACGAATCCACTTCCTGCGATCATCTGAGGTCGCATTTTCCGATATATCATCAAAAACGTATTGATCGACATCTCGGACAGCTAGCAGTAGCTCGATTTTCTGCTTCCAGATGTAAAAGTTAGATGCGGTCAGCTTCTCGATTCTGACCGATCCAGAGCTTTGATCATCCATTTCGCCGAATGGATGTACCCTTCGAGTATACAAGGTCTTCTGTTCCGGGATCCCAAGCCGTTAACCGATAGTCAACACAATGGCAAGCCCACCCGTATAGGACGTTTGTAGCGATTACTCGGAAACGTTCTTGGTGCTTTTTCCCGGCGGAGTGGAACAAGCGTATTCTTCTTAAAAATGCCTTAGGGCGCTACCCCTATATGTCGGCCAGTGCGGGTCTTTCGACTGTGAACTAAATCAAACGTACCACGAGTAAGCACAACAACTTTGCCTGTAGACGAACCAGGACTTTTGGTTACTACCGCGAACGGTCCCTGCAACCTAAATCGGCTTGTCCAAACTTGATACGGTACTGCCTCAGAGGGTCTCCCACAACACAAGAATGAAACTGCCTTCGTCGTACTCGTGTGATTTGTTCACAATCACTCCTTGGGTCACCCTCTTCCGTGCGAACTTAATCAAGGTACGCGACCTTATACACGTATAGTGAGAGGTTCAGTGTTTAGGCACGTATTCTCTTCACCCAGGGGACCGAAGTCGTACCTATAGGGCTAATACCGAGAGCGTTACCCACACCGCCGACGCACCTCCCGAAGGCAGAGTGCGGATCGACTAGACCAGTACACTGTGATCCTCCCCGAGGATCAGTGTTTCGTCTCTCGACGATTCTTGGTCGGACCCTCGCTCAAGTCAGATTTCCAATGGCACAAGCCTTTCACCAAGAGCGAGGGTATCGGCAGCTACGACGATCACCGGCGTGATCGAAGGGACTTTCTTCCTCCCGACTAGCGGAAGGCTCACCCACAGCTCACACAACGACTGCCACGACAAAGCAAAAATCTGAGAACTGACGGACCAGTGAGGATTTGGCAGTGCGTTGGCCACTAGGGACATTCTTCCTCCCGACAAGGGGAAGGCTCACCCACAGCTCACACAACGACTGCCACGACAAAGCTGTTGTAATTCTACGACCACATGCTGATATGCATGTCACACGACGACAGGTATGACACGTGTGAAAGCAAAAACACTCCGCGTGACGAGCTGAGCAAGTTTGATTTTCAACGTGTACACGTGTGATTTCTATACACGGTTGCACTCTACAGTACTTCAGGAGCAAGTTTGGTTTTCAACGTGTACACGTGTGAAATATGTACACAGTTGCGGTGTACTGTACAATCTGAGCATGTTTCATTTTCTTCGCCCGACACGTGTATGACCTGTACACATGTCCTCATTACACTGTCAGACGCGTACAGTACGCCTGCAGACTTACAGACAAAGTGTAGAACCTTGGTGGCGGGTGCCTGGCACGTGCCAAAGGTTGACAGCGTCCATGGAGTGCAGCACGGGTACAGCAGGACACAAAGATACCGTTGCGCGAGTTTTGAATTCGTAAGGCAAAATGTGCACTGTTGTAATTGACATTGGACAGGACCTCACGAGAGATTCAGATTCATAAGGCAACGTGTGCGCTGTAAACAGTCCTTGCAGGATTGATTTGAATTCGTAAGGCAACGTGTGAGCTGTAAACGTGCCTTACGAATTTGTGCCACGCTGGATTTGGAATAGTAAGGGAATTTGTGCTTTGCTGTGCTTTGTTGTACTGCCTTACTAATTTCTCCGTCATGACAGTGCTAATTCGTAAGGCGGTTTTCTGTTCTGTTTGTTGGGCCATCGCCAGTTCGGCTGAGTAGCAAGACGGGCACATGTGTTAGAGCCAATACATTTGTAGTATGTGTGTCGTAGTGTTTGGTAGTAGAGTTCTAGAAGATTGCAGAAGTGTATAAGTAGTGCCAGAAGTTGGCGACTCAAAGTAAATCGGTACCCAATCCTTCAACTTCACCTCATCAACCGTCCTTCGAATCCCCTTCGCCCCGCTGACCTACCATTAAAAGCTGCAAGACCACAAAGTTGATTTCCAAAAACTGGGAACTGACGGACCACCAAACTGAAAAATCGGCAGAAACCGTGCTGAAAACGACGGCCAAAACTGAAAAAACTGAAAAACCAAACTCGAAAGCGGAGACTGAAACTGATACCTTCTTCTTCTGCTTGACGAGCTGAACAAACTGATACTTGAACGACGGCGAAACTCGAACTTGAACCAAAACGAAGACGACGATCAGCGTTGAACTGGGCCCATAACCTACAGAAAGGTCAGCGGGGCAGAGGGAAGAAGGATGGTTGAAGGTTGCTGGTGGTTGACGGGAAAAGAAGTTGATACCATTTTACTCTTGGTCGCCAACTATTGGCGCTACTTATACTCTTCGAACTACATACAATACGAGCCATTAGGGCTGGTCACGTGACTCTCCTTCTTGCACTGGTTGATAATCAAGTGACTCTCCCTGTTGCACTCTCGGTTGATAATCAAGTGACTCTCCTACTTCCACTCTCGGTTGATAATCAAGTGACTCTCCCTGTTGCACTCTCGGTTGATAATCAAGTGACTCTCCTACTTCCACTTTCGGTTGATAATCAAATGACTCTCCTTCTTGCACTCTCGGTTGATAATCAATTGACTCTCCTCTCCTACTTCCACTCTCCGTTGATAATCAAATGACTCTCCTTCTTGCACTCTCTCTTGCTAATAATTTGGGACCGTTTGAGAGTCAATAATATCTGAATGTACTGTACTGTAGATTACAGATTTTACACTACGATTAATAACCACTGTGGCACATACGTCATACGTGTCACACACGTGTCAAATCGAGAAAAATGAAACATGTTCAGAATGTACTGTAGAGTGCCACAAGGTACATAACTTACACGTGTCAACACCAAAATTGAAACATGCTCGGAAATGATAGGAAAGTGCAACCGTGTACAAATATGACACGTGTCTACGTTGAAGACCAAACATCCTGAAAATGCTCTTGCAAGCATTTTAGGTTTCGTCGACGTACACGTGTAATATCTGTCAGGCTTGGAGCTCAGCATGTGGTCGAAGATTTCCAACACAGACTCTTGCAAGTCGACCAGCGGATATGTTTTCAAGTTCTGTGGTGGAGCTATCAGTTGGAGTTCCCGGAAACAGACTGTGGTTGCGACTTCGACGTGTGAAGCTGAGTACATTGCACTATGTGAAGCGTGTAAGGAAGGGACCTGGTTGCGTCAAGTTGTTGCTGATGTCCTCGGACTTGATTCTGATCCCACGATCATGATGGGGTGTGACAATGCAGGGACCATTTCGTTTGCACAGAATGAATCGATCAACCGTCGCAGCAAACATGTTGATGTAAAATACCACTACGTACGAGATGCTATTAAGAGAAACATTGCGTATTTGTCGCATTGTCCAACCACTTCGATGCCTGCCGATATCTTAACCAAAGCACTTGGGCGAATTCTATTCCAGAAGTTTGTAGAACTTCTGGGGCTTGCCGTGTCCAGTAAAAGCATGTGATCGAGGGGGAGTGTTGGAAATCTTCGACCACATGCTAAGCTCCAAGCCTGACAGATATTACACGTGTACGTCGACGAAACCTAAAATGCTTGCAAGAGCATTTTCAGGATGTTTGGTCTTCAACGTAGACACGTGTCATATTTGTACACGGTTGCACTTTCCTATCATTTCCGAGCATGTTTCAATTTTGGTGTTGACACGTGTAAGCTATGTACCTCGTGGCACTCTACAGTACATTCTGAACATGTTTCATTTTTCTCGATTTGACCCGTGTGTGACACGTATGACGTATGTGCCACAGTGGTTATTAATCGTAGTGTAAAATCTGTAATCTACAGTACAGTACATTCAGATATTATTGAGAGTCACTTGATTATCAACCGAGAGTGCAAGAAGGAGAGTCATTTGATTATCAACGGAGAGTGGAAGTAGGAGAGTCACTTGATTATCAACCGAGAGTGCAAGAAGGAGAGTCATTTGATTATCAACCGAGAGTGGAAGTAGGAGAGTCACTTGATTATCAACCGAGAGTGCAACAGGGAGAGTCACTTGATTATCAACGAGTGCAAGAAGGAGAGTCACGTGACCAGCCCTAATCGCTCGTATTGTATGTAGTTCGAAGAGTATAAGTAGCGCCAATAGTTGGCGACCAAGAGTAAAATGGCATCAACTTCTTTTCCCGTCAACCACCAGCAACCTTCAACCATCCTTCTTCCCTCTGCCCCGCTGACCTTTCTATACTGCCCACCACGCCCCAGGCGTTTTGCGAACGCGAGTGGACCGACGGAGATTAGTTGGCGGATCAATCATTTCTTCCTCAACTACGTGTTGGTCAACTGTTTCGGTGGTTTCGTTCTCCCCTGCAGTTGGGGAGCAGTTGGAGGATTCATCGGAGTCTTGTTGTTCATTCGGCGATGATGCTTCCGATGCCACTGCATTATTTTCTGTACCCTCCTCATCGATGTTCAAGTTGATTGTGTCATCATCCGTTGTAGCTTCCTCGTTTGTATCCATCGGTTCACCAGATTTGCCTCCCGTGGACTCGTCAAAAGTAACATCTCTGGATACGATCACTTTGTGCAAATCACCATCCCACAACTTGTAAGCTTTCGTATTTTCAGCATACCCCAGAAACATTGCCTCCTTTGCACGGGCGTCAAGTTTCTGGATGTTGTGTTTTGGTAATGTATACCAACACTTTGAACCAAAAACACGCAAATGACCAACATTTGGCACAGATTTCATCCATAAGTGGTATGGAGTCATCTTAGGGGGAATGGCACGTGACGTGACTCGATTTCGAACGTACACTGCATTGGCAAGTGCTTCTGCCCAGAACCCCTTTGTAACTTTCTTGTGCGCTAGCATGGAGCGCACCAAGTTTACCAAAGTTCTGTTCAGTCGTTCGGCCACGCCATTTTGCTCCGGTGTGTACGCGGTCGTCATTTGATGCTGAGTACCATTTGCAATCAGAAAAGACTTAAACTCCGTGGACAGATACTCACCACCTCGATCGGTGCGAAGCACTTTGATCTTGCGACCAGTGTGAGTCTGAGCAAGTTGTGCAAACATTTTGTATCGTTCAAATGCTTCTGATTTATGGTGCATAGGGTACACTACTGACCAGTTTGAGTGATCATCTATGAAGGTAATGAAGTACTTGGCACCACCATTGGACTGCACCTCTAAGGGGCCACAAACATCAGAGTGAACTAAATCTAGACAGAAGTATGCCCGCCTCGAGGACCGCTCTTTTGGGATCACAGATCGAGTGGCTTTGCCGTAGACGCACGCAGAACATTTTTCAGAGATGCAATCATTGTCAGTATTGTTGATTTTGTTAGCCTCATTACCAAGTAGTTTGACTCCACTTACCACATTGTCACGAATCATCGAAGCAATACCTTGAGAATGCACATGTGCGAAGCGCTCATGCCACGTTTGCAGGGTGGCAGCATGTGCAGATCCGATGTCACTGACGATGTCGAGAACGTAAAGTTCTCCAACCAATGTCGCAGTCGCCACTACAGTTGAGCCTCGTCTGATCATGCATTTTCCATTTTCGAACCCAACTTTTAGTCCAAGTTCAGTCATTCGACTGACAGAGAGCAGAGAGAACGCAAAGTCCGGAACGTGCAATACATCCGTCAACTTGCACGGTTCGATGCGGCCATTCACATTTAACTTCAAGTGAACGTCACCACGGCCGGCAACCTTCGCACTAGCCTTGGTTCCCATCTGAACAGAGGCGGAATCAAGTGGCTCATACGTTGCAAACAGAGATCGGTCATATGTAATGTGAGCTGTACAAGCTGAATCTACGAGCCACGAAGGGGACATCTCCATATCGTTCGTGTGCGAAGCTTTCGACATCAGACATGTGAAGTCGACGCTGTTTACAACCATGTCGGGATCAGGTTTCTGTGTGACAAATGCAGATTGTTTCCGCTGAGACATACGCGGTTTATATCCGCTAGGAGGAGCCGGGCGACGCCCATTCGAATCCTTTCCCCAGCACCGGGTTGCTGTATGGCCTGTATGACCGCAGTTCGTGCATTTGTAATCGTTTATGTCCCGATTGTTCGGGGCACGATTAACCAGAGCCGATGTCTGTGAGGAGCTAGACTTCATGTTGGCTCGTTGCTCTTCCTGCAGCAGACGACTTTTCACAAAGTCCAAACTGAATATCTTTTCCTCATTACCGAGAGCATCAAGTGCAACGATGAGAGCCTGGAAACGGGCAGGCAGACCGTTGAGCACTGCCATGGCCATCTCCTTGTCATGGATGTTTACGCTCATTGACTTGAGGATGGCTGCCAGCTGCTTGACACGATTGATGTATGCAAGCACCTTTTCACCGGAAAACATCTTCACAGTGTAGAACTCACGACGTGCAGCTAGTTTGTTCAGCAAAGTGTGCCTCTCAAACACGTTGACAATAGCTTCCCACATGTCATGAGCAGTATCAACATCACGTACATACTCAAGATGCTCATCTGATAGGGAGAGACCAATCAGTGCTTTAGCTTTACTGTCACCTCTGATCCACTTCTTACGCTCTTCCGCGCGTTCCTCACTTGGAACTCTTCCCTCAACGATGTATTGGTCAACATCACGTAGAGCAAGCAGAAGTTGTATTTTCTGCTTCCACACGTAGAAGTTGGAGTCCGTCAGTTTGTCGATTCTGATGGATCCTCCTCCTCCTTGATCTTCCATTTTAGTGCAAATAAACTTCAAGTATTCGAAAATCCGTTCGGCGATCCCAAGCCGTTAACCGATAGTCAACACAATGGCAAGCCCACCCGTCTAAGAAATTCGATATGACTACTATGAAGTTGCACTAGGAGAAATTTGCGAACAGATATGTGAATTTATTTGGATGAAATCCCTAACTATTCTGTTCACAAACTACCTTTAAGTGTGCGGCACCGTTCTCGTGGCACTTCAGGTGCCCGTGAGACTCAAAGACGCGATTGCAAGGGATACAACGCGGAGTCTTCTTAGCGTTGGCAACTTGAATGCGATGAGACCTAGACTGAATGTGGTCGTAAAAGGCCTTCGCACTATTGCCACTAACGCCGCACACCGCACACTTTACAATACCGCTTATACCGCGGGCACACCTTACGATTCCTCTTGCGCTCACGCTGAAACTCTTTATCCGCGAGAACAGCTGCTTTCCGAGCAGAAAGTCGATGCGTAGTTCTCTTTATTGGTGCGGGAACAGAGCGCGGAATACGAGGAATCCTATATGGTGCGCTACTCGAGGACGGACCCGGAAGCGCGAGCCGAGGTGAAGGTTGATCCTCAGGCTCAAGCACCTCAACGGATACGACCTCCGATGTCCGAACCGTTGGACCGGTGACCAGCTTCCCAGGCGCAGAGCGCACCGGTACTAATTCCAGATCTAACACAACCCCGTAAAAACAGGTATTCACAATAAGGAATATGAAGATAATCGTCAGTAACAGATTTTGGAATTATTGCTCTTAAGAACCACCAAAACGTGCAAAGACAATCACTTAGATGTGTAGGAAATGAAAAGAAACTCAAAACTTACTTTGCATGAGAGAACGAAGAAAAACCAAATGCGAAATTGACGACGACGGCGGTAGCGGGAGCGGAAACGAAGGCGAAGACCAAAGAAAGAGACAGCAGCAAGAACCACAGCAAGAACAAAAGCCAAACCAAGAACGAAGACAACGAAGACAGCGGGGGCGATGACCAAAACCAATGCACACAAGAGAGCAAGAACGACAGCAGCAGCGAAAACCAAAACCAAGAACGACGGCAAGAACGACAGCGACAACGACAGCGAGAAGACCAGCGGAAAGAACGACGAGAAACGGCAGCGAAAACGACAGCGACAACGACGGCAGAAACAACGGAACGAGAACGACAGACTCATGCAGTGAAACGACAGCGAGGGACTGGGCCCATAACCTAATGGTAGGTTCGGAGGGGCAAGGGAAAGGAGGAGGGCAGGTTGATGTGTGTGAGTGAAGGAGTTGGTACCGAAGTTTACTTGGAGCCGTCTTTCGGCGATACTTATACACTTTGAGTGCTACACTATCCCATTACTTTGGCACCTGGTAAACCGTACTCACCATATGCGCGACCAAGCGCGGTCCTCTTCTGGCCCGTCCACACTGTTCTATTTCCACCTTACGAATTGACTATTGACTATCAGTGCACAACAGTTTCTACACATTTCCCGTGACTGTAAACCATGGCCCTATGCATGCAATCGTTTCACACCTTACTAATCTGCATCCAGACATGACAGAATATATTCTTGCACAATGAACAACTTGGCATCTCTCTATTTCCAACAACGCAAAGTCTTGTCATATCTCAGTCCCCATACATGCCCTTGTTTTGTACCTTACTAATTTCGGTACACACTGCCAGACAACTATCACGGATAGCAACAATGTGCATCTAGACTTTCTACACATCTCACGTGATATCCGATGTGAATCACACGAGTACTGTCATCAACTTGCATCCAACGGCGCACCATAACGAGAGCACAGTACAACGTCGCATGCTGACGAAAATGTAGTACAACGGCGCATGCTGATGCAAGGGTCGCATACAGCGTGACGCGTACACTGAGTACTCACGTAAGTACATGTCTCTTGCGAGAAATACTTGTTGTACTTTTAATTCACATGTACTGTGCTCGGACACGCGCCGGACCGTATGTAGGCGACGTGTACAAGTGTACGTACACGCAGCAACGTGGCGATGTGTACATGTGTACACCGCACACAAGTGTTCAGCGCCAAGGCCACACGTAATTACCCATTACAACCATGGTGAACAACTTGAAACCGCCGAAATGATGTAATTAAAACGTATACCGATCATTCAAGATATATCACCAGCATGAGTGCATATAAGTGGACAATAACAGACCAATAGAATTGCAGCATTCGAACCGACACCCAATAGATTTGCAGTATTGCCTGTGTAGCCCTATAACGGTTCGGGCCAAATGCAAATTTTCGGCATTTATGCAAATTTGCATGACCCTCCAAAAGTCCACTTTCGTCCCCAGAACCCCAAAATCTGAGACTTTACACGTGTCATGTCGTGATATGGGGTGAGGGTCCGGACCGTCGAGTCATGTACACGTGTCGCTCGATTTTGCACTTTCCAGATAACAGCATGTGGTCGCACATTTTCAATAGGAGTTGTTTCCGAAAATACTCCATTTGGTTTGGAATTTTTCTAATGTGGTGCGATAGCGTATGTACGGCATGTTCATTACTTCATGGTTCGTCGAAACTATGAGTGCCCATTCTCTGTTCTGTACAGCGCCTTCTACAAAAGACCTCTTGTGGAAGTCACTTCTCAACTGTGGGTGCGCCATGGGGGACAGTTTCTCGATATCTTTGGTAAGCTCTTTCAGAGCTTGACGTTCTGAACGGCCGTCTGTTTTGTAGTCAGCAAAAGTCAGGGAGCGTAGGCGCTCCGTAACTGCATCCATCTTAGATTCTGATGAATATGCGTCGTTGAGTATAGCAATAGCGGTACCCCAGCTTCGTGCTTTGCCGAGCACTTGGTCGTAGTAGAAATCGAGTGCTTCATCGCGTAAAATGTGACGCAAGAATTGAACCTTATCTTCGGTATTGGCACCAGCTTCTTCGGATACCTGCTGGTATGCCATCAGAAATCGAGGCCAGTTCTCCTCTAAAAGCTCCCGAAAATTTGTCAGATGTGTTTCGAAAATTGGCAGCAAAAATCTTCGACAATTTCCCTTTGTGGTTATCCGTTGGAACCTGATTTCTTTGGGGGCTTTCATGCGCCTGGGCAAAAGGATTTTCGCGTCCAATGTGGTTTTGTGGTGAGACGTTTGGTGTGATTATCACGTCCTCACCTCTCTTGATGGCATCATATCTCGCAAGCGCCCTGAGGCAGCCTTCTCGATCAACGTTTTCAAAAAGAGCGCAAATGACCCTGCGGGGAATGAGTCGACCCTAACATTCGGTCGAATTGCATTGTATCCCTCGAGATTCAAGAAATGCACGCAGTCTCTTGTACATTTCCGGGTTAATGATTATACCGGGATGAGCGAATTCCGACGGTGTCAGTTCTTCAGTTAAAATTTCCTTCAGTTCTGAACCTGCAAGTTCCATTTGTGCTTCGTATCCGACAAACAAATTTCGTAGTCCAGTTTGCCTCCCATTTGACAGTTGCAAACCACGCCAGAAGCGAGTTCCACGATCAGCGTTTGCCATGACTCTTTCTGCCGCAGCGTTAGAGTCGGTGTTTGCTGCATTGTCTTGGCTTGCGCCCGGGACACTGCTGCTCATTTTGTGCACTTGTCTTTATTCGCGAATGTCGATCAAAATGCGGTTTTGTCGCAAGTCTTCCGTCACAGAACAGAAAGTAGCTCCCTAGAGCCGTGCACTGGTAGTTCAATACGTGAACAAGTTTATTTGATGGTTCTGATGTCTCCCTCTCTCCTATGTCTTTCCTATCTCCTCTTTTATGTCGCTCCGGGTTCTTTGTCTCCAACTTACTGCCACGTCTGCTGACACAGACGGGGAGCACTGTAGAAACCACGATCTTTCGTCAATCTCAGTTTCCGTCCTTTCGCGCCCGCCCCATGTGGGTTACCTTGTCCGAATCAAGGTAACGAAAGGGCAGGGGATACAGTAGTCTAGTTGCAGATACAGAAGTGAATCTTAGAGCAAATCTTGTGCAACATTCCGGATCGATTGCACCGGAATGATATCGACAGACAGTGTAATTAGGACATGTGTCCAGGTCATACACGTGTCGGGGAAGAAAATGAACATGCTCAGATTGTACTGTACACCGCAACCGTGTACATATTTCACATGTGTACACGTTGAAAACCAAACGTGCTCCTGAAGTACTCTAGAAGTCACACGTGTTCACGTTGAAAATAAAACTTGCTCAGCTCGTCACGCGGAGTGTTTTCGATTTTACACGTGTCATACCTGTCGTTGTGTGTCATGCGTGTCTGCATGTGGTCGTAGAACTACAACAGGCGGTTGCACGCTCCGAGGTACGAGCGCACCTGCGTCAACGTCCTCGGAAACGTGAACGTCTTGAAGGCGTCCGCCGCCGCTTCGGCGACGCTCAGCTTACCTGGGGAAATGACGTGCCCGAGGTAGTGCACCTCCGGTTGGAAGAAGGTACACTTCTTGAGCTTGAGGGAGATTCCGGCGCTCCTCAACAAGCTCAAGACAGTGTCGAGATGCTTCGCGTGTTCTCCGTGCGTACGGGAGAACACGATGACGTCATCCAGGTAGACGAGGCATATCTGCCATCGGACGCCAGATAGGATGATGTCGAGGGCACGTTGGAAGGTGCCCGGTGCCCCTTTTAGCGGAAACGGCATACGCAAATGGCGAAATGTTCCCATGTGCGTAGTGAACGTGGTCTTGTCCCGGTCTTCCGGAGCGACGGGGATCTGCCAATAACCGAAATTGCAGTCCAACTTCGTGAAGACGGCTGCATCTCCGAGCGAATCGATGCAGTCGTCCATCCGTGGCAGCGAGTACGAATCCGCTGCCGTCTTTGCGTTAAGACGCCGGTAGTCCACGCAGAACCGAAGAGAGCCGTTTTTCTTATGTACGAGCACCACGGGAGACGCCTACTCGGTGCTCGCGGGTTCGATTTACCCTACCCCTGCGTTCAACATTTGGTTGACTTCCTTGGCGACCATCTCACGCATAGCCGGACCCTTTCGGTAGGGCATTGAACGTATCGGCTTCGTACTCGGTTCGAGAGAAATGCGGTATTCGGTCGCTCGGGTCGTTCCGAGCGCCCCGCTCTACAAACTCGAGTTCTTACTGAGCATCTCGAGCACATGGCCCGGAACTTGTCATCATCGATATATGACAAGTCGATTTCTTTTTCCCAATCCTCCAGCGGATTTTCGGGATCCTTTTTAGAGACAGGTGCAGTGCCCCCTTCCGGCGGCGGGCACTTCACCGGTCGGCCGTCCGTACGGCCTCCTCTCTTCTCAACGGTTGCCCACTGGGCGGAGCCTGGTCGACCAGCTCCTGCCGTTCCGACTTGATCGGTCAAGTCGGTGAGATGTAGCGCGTGCGCGATCCCTCCGGCGACGCGGCGTTCGGGCGTCAGGATCGGGAGGGGGTTTCGTTTAGCGTATCCCACAACGGTGCGTTTTGGAAGCCGCCTTTCCCGTCGCGAAAAGTTCGCGACGATGACGTCTAAGGTCTGGTTTGGCAGGACCTCGGCGACGCCGTTCCTCAGCCTCACTCCATGTCGGTGTTGGAGTGACGGCTTTGGCTCCATGAACACGAGCCCCCTGCTCGTAATGGTAACGCACACACGGGCCTGCGACCTCGCGGGGATGGTAACCCAGTGGGCGACTCGGATCGCCTGCAGGGCTTCGTTGCGTGCGTCCGCCCGGCTTGTCTGACGTCTGTGCCGCCTGGTTGGGGGAGTTGGCTCCCCCTTCCCGTCGACGATGGCAACGGAACCACCTTGGCGGAGCTCCAACTTTTGAGCTTCGATGTCGATACTTCGTACGTGTGTATCGATGAAGGCCGTACCAAAGAGGACCGGCACGGCGAGCTGGTTCGCCACGACGAACGGAATGCGGAACCTCGTGTTTCTCAACCGCACGGCCAGATGTACGACGGCCGAGAGCTTAAGCGGGTTGCTATTCGTGCCTTCCAATCGTGGCAGTGGCGCGTCGCGGATGACGTACCGCGACCAGTCAGAAGGAAGGTCGGCTTTCCTCACCAGATTGTACCCCAAGCACGTATCAACGGCGATCGCGCAGGGCTTGAAGGCATTTCCCTCCGCAACCATCGAGCCGAGGACGTTGTAAATCTTCGACGTCATAAGGCAAATGACGCCGCCGACCACCTTCGGCGTGTCCGGCTCGGCAAGATCGTCTCGCCTGAGCCGCCGGCGCCGGTTTCGACTTCTCTTCCGCGTCCTTCGGCCCTGGTGGCCGGGCGCCCTTCGGTCGGCCGCATCCCGGCGACAAGTCGCGTTTGTACGCGGCTCGAATTCTTCTGGCAGCCCCGGATCCCCCTGGGTTGGGCCGCCGGCGCGTTTGATGCGCTTCTTGTTAGGCACTTGGCTCACGGTTGCCAAAGTGCCTTCCTCCATGTGCGCCGGGCTCACGGTTGCCACAGTGCCTTCCTCCATGTGCACCGGGCTCACGGTTGCCTCAGCGTCTTCGTCCTTTCGCACCGAGCTTACGGGTGTCTTGGTGCGCTCGTGCGTGGTTGAGGGGAATAATATTGGTAAACATTCCCCTCCCCCGCCGGGGACAAATAGGGGCGGGTCTAGGTTGGTGTGACAAGACGGTTCACGCGACCGCGCGAACGTCACCGTCTTTACGGGGTTTTCGAACTACCCGAGCTGTCAGTGCTATTCGCTTGGCTATCGTTAGCTAGCGCGTCGACGGGCCCCTGGCCGCGCGGATGGGGACGGTTTCCCCACCCCGACTGAGCATCTTCTACGAAGTAATCCGATACTTCGTGGCCTTGGATTGCAACGTCCAGCCGTTGCAATATTCGAGGGGCGGAGAGAACGGGCTCTCCTCCGCCTCCTTCAGTGGGTTGGGGGTACGTTTCCCCAGCCCAGTCTTGGAGGTACATGATGGCGTTCTGTACCCCTTGGGGCAACGGGGGTCGGTCCCGGTCGCCTCGCCCATCTCGACGGGGATATTGCGTATCCATCAGACGAGGGTCACGTCGATCCCTTTGATCGGTCCCCGGGTATCGGTACCCGCCTTCACGCGAGGCAAAGCAGACGCCCCCACTCGATCGACTCGAGTCACCTCGCCGCGGGCCTTGGGCTTCCCGCATAGACTGTTGGATGAGATTGTGCATTCCGGGGCGCGTCTCAATCTGATAGCGGTAGTTTCTGTACGCCTTGAACTGACGTTGTTCAGGCGACAGGAACAGGCACGCGTACATGGCGTGGCCGTACGTCCGGCACAGCCAACAAATGTACGCGCTGCCATCGGTCGACGCGAATGTGGTACAATTGCCAAGTGGCGCTACTGCACTAGGCGGGCGCCAGAGGCCTCGCCAAGTACAGTAGTAAGATGTTAACCGATACGGTGCATACGTGGCCAGCACGTGTAGATGTGGCCACGTGGGAGTCCACGTGTAGTTAGTGGCACCAGCTAGTGCAGGTGTACACGTGGTGCGCGACCGATCGGTGGGTTAGTACAGTAGTCATTTTTAGTTACCGTAAGCTACAGTAAGCTGGCTACAGTATGTACAGCTACTGTAGTCCGTCCGGTGCCACCGCCCTACTAGGGGGTATAAGATAGGGGGGCACCGGGCTGGAGGTAAACCGAGGCAAGCACGCCTCCCCTTACTTCCTACCCTAGTCCTTTACCGTACGGTTAAGTAAGTCCCTCAGATTTCCAGCTCGCCACCGGTCGTACTGCTCTACACCCCAGTACGACTGCGCGTGTCCAGTGCGATGTACCTCCCTTGTCCTGTGCTTCCTACCGTTCCGGATTATTCTACCTGACGCTCCAGTGTAGCGGTCCCCCAAGCTCCCTCATTTTAGGTACAGCCTGTCCTTTTCCGTTTACGGTTTAGCGTCCCTACGGTTGTACCACATTTTTGGTACTCTTGTGGAGGGACGCCTGGGGTTTCTAGACCCTCACCGTCGAGCTCAGGAAAGAAGACATCCGATTCGGTACGTGGACAAGTTGAAAAACACGTATCAACCCCCGGATTCAAGCAAGAAGTCAAGATGAATCCGACCGGAACCCCTGCGGAAGACTGCGGTTCGGGACGGGGCAGTACTCGCTCCGGCTCAGCCCGGGCGAGTACGCGCAGCGGACCACCCGGGTCCGTGCGCCCCCGTGTCGAAAACCCGGAGTCACTGCTACGGGTGACAGCCGGTACAGGGCAGAACCCAACCAATACGGAGGTGACGGCCCCTGGGGCCGTCCCGGCCCTCGCTGGTCGAGCGGGTACCGAACACCGCTCCCAGTGGGCATTAAATACCCTCTGGCCGCGCATGCAGACGTGGCTGGAGGAAGCTCTCGTTAAAGAGGTTCCTCGCCACGTCGAGGGTGCGATTAACCGAACGGTTCCGCCGCTTGTTGACGAGCAAGTCCGGGCCGTCGTCACGCCCGTCATCGACGACGTCGTGGGTGCCCTCGTAGAGCGTGAGCTCCGAGAGGCACTCGACCCTGGAGATCATCTTACACCGTTGGGGCTGAGCCTCCAGACAGCTATCAACTTAGCTGTCGAGGCTCGCCTCGCCAACTTCAATCCGAACGGTACTGTAGCTGAGGCACCTCAACCTCCTACAACCGCTACGGCACCTCTCAAATTAATAAGAACCGGAACGGGAGATACAAGACCAACACAGGTATATATGGCCCCTCACCCGGAGGCGGGCCCTCACCCGGAGGACCCACCTATATACCTGCCCGAACTTCAGGGTGTTACACGGGGTCCGACAGACAAGGACCCCGCGACCTATGACCGGTATGGAAGACACCCTCGCCATGAGACAGAAAATCTGACGAGGTATGGCGAGACAGAAAATCGCTTGTCTTTCCATTACGGTCCCAAGTCCCGACGCACAAGGCGCGGGCCATTACCGGAGGAAGAGGAGGAGTACTCCGAAGAAGAACCGTACGGTGACAGAAAAGCCGTCCGGCAAGATTACCGTCGCTATAGGTCTCGGGCTGGAGCCCGTCGTCGAGGAGGTGATTTTCCCTCCGACGGAAGCTCGCCTGATTCGACCAGCGACGAAGGTCGGCGCCACCCGGGCAGCCGGCGAGACCGTAGCCACGGACGCAAGTGGTCCGGCTCAGAGGGCTACAGTACAGACCCCGAGCCGCACGACCAGGGGCGCCGACCGGGTAGAAGTCGTCGGACTACCGAACGGTCAGCCCCCACCAAGAGGGTCGATGTGATTAAACCGCTTAATGATTTATTCACCAAAGCGGTTAATTACAAGACCTACCGGTTGGAACGTCGCAGCGCCCGGTATAATTCCGAGGTCGCGCGGCATATCAGCCGTATCCGCAAGAAGCTGGACGTGCAGATGAAATCTCACACGTTCAGTGGACAAGATCCGATAGCGGTATTGGGCTTCCTTGCCCGGTTTAAGATGGCTTGCGACCATAATGGGGTAAGCCAGGGAGCTGCCGTATGGTGCTTCCAATTCTACTTAACCGGACAGGCGCATGCTCTACTGCAGTCCCGCCTTATGGGTAATACCATGGCGGTGGACGCCAAGCAACGCGACATGCTCGAGAGTTACGAGGAGGTAGTCAATTTCCTTTTACGGACCTATGCTACCGATGAAACTATCGCCGAGGCCTACACCGAAGTGGTTTCCTTCCGTCAGAGTTCTAACATGACGGAAGAAGCCTACAGCAATCAGCTGTGGGACAAGGCCCTCCGATGCGGTACTGTCTTCTCAGACCGTCGGCTCAAGTCGCTGTACGTCGAGGGATTGCTCCCAGCGACGTGCGCGCAAGTGCGGAATTATCTAGCGACACACGCCACGGTACACTACCAGGCGGTCGCTAGGTACGCACAAGCCATCGGGGAGACACACCGTTTGGCAAGGCGGCACTTATTGCCATCGAACGTCGCGTCCCGTGACGCTACAGGCAAGATTGCCTTTAACCGCTCGGCAAGAAAGACTCCGGTGTTATCCGTCGAGTCCTCGTCGGAGGCCGCCTATACAGGCGCCTCACCCAACGCAGAAGGAATATTGGCGATGACGAGCCCCACAGTACACGCAAGTACCGTGAGCTCGCCGCCAACAAGTTTCCATCCTTCTCCGGTACCGTCAGTGGGAGGGGCTGTAGCCCCAATGCCCACTGTAGCCGGTTATGGCCGCCGCTACGGAAGCGGGGACCAACGCGCAAGGTGGGGACCGCCTCCGTGCCGGTTCTGTCTGGACCCCACTCACCGACAGGAAAGCTGCCCTATTGTCGCGGACGCCTCGCTGCGAGCCCAGCTCCTAGCAGCGAGGGAAGCGAACTATCAAAAGTTACGCATCCGACAGGGGCTCCGCCCTGGGTCTCCATTCAGTCGTCCACAGGGACCGGTGTGGCGAGGAAATCCCTCATCTCAAACCACGCCGGTCAACCTGGTGGACGAGGGGGTCGACAAGGCGGAGAAGCTGGTCGCTGAGGAGGAGGAGGATCTCCAACTCACGGGGGAAGACAGGGAGGACGCGTAGAGGCGACGTCGTCAAAACTCCCTGTCTGCCTCACCCCGGAGGATCCTTCCCCCTCAACTCAGGCAGCAGAGCCGAACCGAACGGAAGACGCGCCGACCGAAGCGGAACCTATTTGCTTCTTCAAGAGGCAGAACTATAAGGTTTCCGCTACGGTGGGGCTGCGACAAGCGAATATGCGGGCACTGTCCCCAGTCCTAGACTCGGGGGCAGCGCCCAACCTCATCCATATACGCTGTGTGGCCGAGCCATGGCGCGCGGCCATCCTTCCGGTAAAGAGCGCACCGCTGGTGGACGCCTCCAATCGCTCAATGAGCGCCCTTGGACAGCTTACACTGTACGTCCGCATCGGAGATTTCACAGCCAGGGTCAAGTTTCTCGTGGTCACTCGCCTGGCTGTGGATTGTATATTAGGGACCACCTTTATAGACCAACATATCAAGGCAATTCTACCACCGCGACGGAGGGTTCTCTTCCATCATGCCCCCTCAGTCGCACTTACAGGCACGACGCCATCCAAATTTACTCATAAGGAACACCGAACGGAAACAGAAAAATCGCCAAGAACCAAGCCGTTTCCCAGCAACACGCCGTCTCGGAAAATACGCATGGTGCGGGGAATTACAATTCCCCCCATGACGCAAGCAACCGTACGGGTGGCGACGCCGGTCGCCGGGCTCTGCTTCTTACAGAACCATCCCCGCACGGCAGAGAAGAACCTGTCGCTTATGGCGCAGGGAGTCATGGATATAAGGCCAGACATTCCGTTTTCGGTAATAATGAGCAATTTTAGCCATAATGCGGTCCATCTCCCCAAACACACCGTTATCGGACTCGCGCTACCATCGCCGACCCACATCCTAACCCTTCAGTCAGCCACAGGGGTGGCTGAAGCTAAGGAGGGGGGAGGAAACAAAAATAATCTTCCCCCTACAGTACCCCCTTTGGGTACCGTACAGGATGAGGGACAAGACAAGTCCGATACGGAAGAAGAACAGGAGAGAACCGACACGGATGAAGCCCCCCGATTGTGGACCGAGGATGTCCACATCGGTGAGGAAGACGGAGAACTACGCGAGAAAATAGTAGCTATGCTCTCCGAATTCAAGGAGATGTGGAATGGCCGCCTCGGGAAGATTGGTGCCACCAAGCACCGCATCGACCTCAAAGTGGGGGCCAATCCCATCTACCAAGCTCCGTACCGGGCTGGTCCAACCGCACGGGAAAAGGAAAAAACCGAGGTGAACCGCATGCTGCGGGCCGGCGTCATCGAACCGGCCACGGCAGAATGGGCCAGTCCTGTGGTCTTCGTACCCAAAAAGGACGGTACCATGCGGTTCTGTGTGGACTACCGCAAACTAAACGCACTTACCATCCGGGATTCCTATCCCCTACCGCGAATGGATGAGTGCATCGACTCACTCGGCGACGCAACAGTATTCACTACGCTTGATTGCAATAGTGGATACTGGCAAGTTGAAGTCGCCGAGGAGGACCGCGATAAGACGACGTTCGCGTCTCACTGCGGTCTATACCGGTTTGTGCGGATGCCGTTCGGTTTAAAGAATGCCCCAGCCACTTTCCAAAGGGCTGTGGACATCATCCTCTCCCGAGTTAAATGGGAAACCGCATTGGTGTACTTGGATGACGTCATCGTGTACTCTAAATCCATTACGGAACACCTCGATCACGTTAGGGAGGTACTACAACTGCTGTACACCGCCGGGGTATCGCTGAAGATATCGAAATGTACATTCTTCGACACTTCAGTGACGTACCTGGGGCACATAATCCGACCGAAACGGTTAGAGGTCGAGAGACGCAACGTCATCGCTATCGAGCGGGCGCTACCTCCCTCTAACCAGACGGAATTACGCTCCTTCCTGGGGATGTGCAATGTCTACAGGCGGTTCGTCCCGAACTTCGCCAAAATTGCCGCTCCCCTCAATAGGAAGACGAGCAAGGATCACCCCTTCGAACTGGGAGTCCTATCCGATTGGGAATATGAGGCCTTTGCCGAGCTAAAGAAGAGGCTGGTCTCACCGCCCATTCTGGCTCTACCCCGTCACGGTTACAAGTACACACTCGACACGGACGCATGTGCGTACCAAGTGGGGTGTGCCCTGCTGCAAGACCAACCGAACGGAGATAAATTACCGATTGGCTACTGGAGCCGTAGTCTCACGGATGCTGAGAAGAATTACACGACGACTGAGAAGGAGTGCCTTGCAGTCGTCTGGAGCATCCTGGCATTACGCCCTTACCTGTACGGTGCCACGTTCAATCTCCGAACGGACCATGAGGCCCTCCGGTGGGTCCTCAATTTGGCGGACAGCTCCGGACGGCTCGCCCGCTGGCGGTTACGCCTGGCGGAGTACGAATACGACGTACAATACCGGCCGGGTGTCAAACACCAATTGGCGGATGGGGTATCTCGCCTCCGGACGGACGAAGGGGAAACCGTCGCGGTAGACGACGAAGTCCCGTGCTTCGTCGTTCAAGTGTCAAGACAGGAGCCTTACGTGGGGCCCGTCGATATTGACTGGGCCCCAGCTACTGAACGGAGTCCCGGGAATGCGCGAGAGAGACCCCAGGCCCTTGCCGTAACTCCAGAACAAACGGACGTATCGTCCATGTCGGTTGAGGAATTTATCCAAGCACAGGCGGCGGACGAGTTCTGCATCCATGCCGCCCGAACCGTCGGAGAGCCAGACTCAAAGTATGACGTGGACCGTTACGGTTTCTTGGTGCGGAGGTCCCCTCTTGATGGGACACTGCAACGCGTCGTCCCGAAACGGTTAAGGGCCAAGGTGCTGTATTTGGCACACCACCCGAGGTTGGCCGGACACCCCGGTGGGACCAGGATGTACTATACCCTAAGAAGTGAGTACTACTGGCCCCACATGGCCAACGACGTGTACGCCACCGTACGGAACTGTCAATCGTGTTCTGCGACACGGGGCACGATTGTACGTCATCAAAAGGACATGAAACTATTCCCGGCGGCCGGACCCTTGGAGTTTGTCGCAATGGACCTCCTGGGTCCGTGGCCGAAGACCGCACATGGGAATCAGTTCGTCCTTGTGATTACCGACCGGTTCTCGAAGCTCACGCGCAGCATCGCGCTTCGTACGACAACCGCAGCCGTGGTGGCTAACGCATTCCTGGACAACTGGGTGTACGTCTACGGAGCACCACAGTACGTCCTTACCGATAACGGTCCGCAATTTGCGGCGAAGTTCTTCGACGCCGTGTGCGCATTGCTAGGCATACGTCACTATTTGACGACAGCCTACCACCCCCAAACTAACGGTCAGACCGAACGGTTTAATAAGACCATCGTGCAGAGGCTCCGACATTATGTCGAGGAGCACCAGCGAGACTGGGACGAGTTCCTCCAGCCTCTGACGTATGCTTATAACATACAAGTCCACCGGTCAACGGAGACTACTCCGTTTGACCTGGTGTTGACAAGACAACCGTCCGGATTAACCGTCGCGGGTACAGCGCCTCAGGCTGCGGGAGTCGCCCATGACGACCCACGTACTCCCGTACAGTACAAGCGGGCGACTCTTCGCAAGCTACGGGATGTCCTCGACCGTGCGCGGGTAAAGATGACCGCGGCCCAAAAGCGGTATAAGGAGAACTTCGATAAGAAAGTCCGATTCCGACCGGTAATACAGGAGGGCGACCAAGTCTACGTGGATCGCCCTCCCCGAGCCCTCCGAGCGGCTGAACGGCGTGGCCGTGACGGACAGGGGCTTGGGACGGACGACATGTCCGTCAAGCTTTTACCAAAGACGGAAGGACCCTTTCGGGTCCGCCACGCCACGGACACGACCGTTACTGTGGAGCAAGACGGGCTTCCCGTACGAGTCAGTATTGACCGCGTCACGCGGATGCCAAGGGGCCCGGGGGACCGGACCATGCCTACAGGAGGCATAAGTGTCCCTTCCGAACGGATTAACCCTCCCCATGGGGACGGTGCTAATACCCCCGAGGAGTTCGTCGTCGAGCGTCTCGTAGCGCATCGCGACACCCCTACCGGCTTGAAATACAAAGTGAGGTGGTATGGTTACACCCCCGCGGATGATACATTCGAACCTGCGGAGGGCCTACCACAAGCCTTTATCGATCGGTATTGGCGAGCCCACCGAGCTTAGTTCCGCTCGGTGGCGCAAGCTAAGAAGGGAGGTCTCCCGGATACTGTACCGGTTGAGACCACCCGCTTGTAGAGCATGCGGGGGGCGGAAGCCGCCTACGGGACCGTCACTACCGCTCGGAACTATACGCACGACGATGGGTTTTGCACCCTCTAAACTACGGCGGGCGGTCGACTTCGTAACCTCCCCGAACTAAGGGCCTGAGTTACAAAATTGGCCAGCCCTTCGGGGAGGTGCCGTGTGTCAAATACTGTACACGCCGCCTATAAGGCGTGTAATCCGAAACGGTGAAGTCCAGGGACCTCAGGGGGATCGCCTAGGTCACTAGGTGTCCCCCGAGGTCGACCATGGTCGACGATGGGGAGGTACGGCACGCCCGCAGTGCCCAAGATAAATACCGTCTCGGATACTTGCAGCGGCGGCGCAACCCCCGACACGTGGCAAAAATTGCCAAGTGTCATTCCGGCACTGCTGCAGTGGCCTGCGGCAAAAATCCAGGGACCAAATTGTGAGGGGTGACACCGTTCGGTTCGGCAATTACGTCGAAGTTGGGGCTACGTTTGAGCCCCTAGCGGGCTCAATAAAAATCGTAGCCCACCGCCGACAACGGCATCGTACTCCCCGCGTCAAGCCGCTTCGGACGGTATAAGGTCCGAAAAACGGTCAATGCCGACCCCGGCGGACCAGCCGCCAATTTCGGTCGACTTTGGGCTACGTTTTGACCCCTAGTGGGCTCAATAAAAATCGTAGCCCACTTCCGAGAACGGCATCGTGCTCACCGCGTCAAGCCGGACCCGGGGGTATCCACTCCGAAAAAGCGGTCATGGCGAGGTGTCAATCGATTTGGAAACGAGATCAGTTTTTATTGGTTTCTAGTGGTTTTTTACAGTTTTCAAATCGGGGTTGTCGGCGAAGTTGCCGGCGGCGCACTCGTACGCCTCTAACCGTCACGAAAGGGACCGAGCGAGGCCAGAGGGGTCTCCCGGCAACCACGAGGGTCGAGACCCCGCGTACTGTACGCGCCGGTGGAAAAAAGGGGCGTCCGAGTTGGCAAAACGGCCAGCCCTCCTGGGGGGTGCCGTGCATCGGTACGTTGGCACCACTACCCCGGAGGAGCGCCTGCTTATGGGGAGGCGCTGTAGCCCTCCGGGTGGGGCCTGGGTCTGTACCTGGCGCCCCGCCAAGGCGGGGCGCAACCGAACGGTACCCTCCGGGGACCCCCGAGGGAGCGCCCAGGTCACTGAGCGCCCCCGGGGTCGGCCATGGATGATGGGGGGATGGGGACGAATTGCTGCGAAGCCATGCCGTCCACAAACCCAATCACCGCCACGGAATGGCCGGGGTACAGTACATGTGGTTCACACAGTACTGTACCCGGTGGCCGTAGCCAATTAGGGCGCGCGGCGGCCGTATGGGAGGCTGTTCGGAATGCCCCCGATTTGAGGGAACAGCCAATCGGAGCTCTTCAAAAAGGCAAAAAGCCACCCGCCGAACGGAAAAATCAAGCACGTTTTACTAAGAAAAACGCCGGTTTTGAGGCCAGGACTACCCCCCGAACGGAAAATCGGGCATAATTTACTAAGGAAAAGGGCGATTTTCTGCGAAAGAAAACGGGGCGGCACCGGACCGGGGAAGGGCCGCACTGCGCATACCGACCACTGGAGCTGCGCCTACTCCCGCGTGCACGCTCGCACCGCTTAGTGAGGCGATGAGGCCTCCCCTCAAGGAGGTCCGCGCAGGCAAGGAGAAGCGAGACGGAGAAGGCAGATGTTTTATTGGGGTACTATCGGGTTGGGAACCACCGTCACGGAATAGTGCCTATTCGAGCCTCGCGCGTTTGGGCGAGTGGACGCCCTCGGTCAAACTGTCGGGGCGCCCCGCCATGCTCGCCCCAGAAGACCGGTTGGTGAAACCTGGCGCAGGTGGCATCTCAGCCCTGCGCTTGCGGCGCCCGGAGAAGACTCGACCGAGCTCGTCAATTGTTGACGCAGCTGTCCGGACGAGGGTCGCACCCTCTGCAGCCTCGCTCTCCAAAATGGAGAGCTGACGGCGCGCCTCGGCAAGCTCTGCGTCACGTTGGCGCAAGGCGTGGATCCACGAGCGAGCGGCCACGAGCGCATCCGTCACGGTTGAAGGCACCTCGAGGTTCTCGTACGAACATGCGTACTGTAGAACCGCGAAGGCACCTGCTTCTGCCTCGGGACGAAACCCGGCGGGTGATGTCGGCATGGGCTGGGATGACCCGCCCGCTGCTGGTCGGGACCGTATCGGACTCTCGCTCGTCGCGGAAGAGGACAAGGCGGCCGGCGAAGGCTCCGCCCCGCCCACGACCGGCGTAAACCGTTTCGGATCCTGGTCCTCCCTCGACAAGGGTGAGCGCGCTGGCAGAGGCCCCGCGCTGGCCCATCGGTCGCGCATGGGCGTGCGCGCTCCGACCCCAAGTCGGGAGGTCCGCGCAGCCGGTGAACTGTCGCTCGGGGAACCCAAATACGGCGCCAACGCCGCCGCCACGCTGTGAACTGGCGGGGGCCGGAGCGGAGGACGGCTATCGGGCGAAGGCGGCGGAGTCTCTGTCTTCCAAGACGGAGATTCCGGCCCGGTCACCCCGGCGAGTGGTAACTTGGGAGCCTCACCAGCCCCCAAGGGGGTCTCGTCGGCAATCTCGACGACCTCCACCGAGCCCAGCGGGAGCGGCGGGGGCCTCTCCATTTCTTCGTCCACCCCCGTGGCCCTGTAGGCCGACCCAAGGGGGCACGCCTCGACTACCACCGAGGTGGGGGGCTGGGGTAAATTCCGTACGGTCTCCTGCGGGGGAGCGGGACCCATTGAGCCCCACTCCCTTCCAAGTCCGTTGAGGTACGCTACCCCCGGCAGCTCCGCTTGAGCGGGTGTCGCCGTGGGGGCCTCCTCGAGAGGGAGTCCTGGTGACCCCGGTATGACCGACTGGTTGGGGTCTTCATGAGGACCCTCCGGTTCTTCCTCCCCACGCCGAGGCATGTGAGGGATGACTCCAGTACGGTAATCGTACCAGATAAAGTCTGCGTCGTCCCTCCACGGCCGGTGAAGGGTGAATTCCAAGAGCTGGTCGGTGTAGTCGGCATCGAATGGGGAACCTTCGACCAACGCGGCTATCCCCACCGATTGGATCAATGCAACCAAAGACGGTTGCAGGCGGAACAGCACGCCCGGGCAGGGTTGATGCCGGCGCGCGTCCAGACGCGGGTCGGGACAGCGCGTGAAGAACGGCATCCCCTCACACACCGCACGGAGGAAGCAGTGGAGCACGAGAGCTGCCCACTCCGACAGCGTGATGGCACGGACCAGCGCTCGCTGCTGGTTATCCACCGCGGTCCGAGAGCCCGACAACCACCGTGAGGCGACGTACGCCATCACACTGGGCGTCGGCACGCAGAGGTGCTCGGGCGCCTCAAAATCGGACCAGTCGGTGGGCAGGTGCGGATAGAGCTTCGACCGCGCTTGGACTGGCACGGAGAAGAATTCCGTGCAGTGCCAGAGGTGGAAGAAGAAATCCGTACCTCGCCAACCGAGGCGGCTCTCACGTGCGGCGTCCTCGCCCCACCTGCGACGGTTGGCGACGCTGTACCAACCCCATAGCGGGCGGGGGAAGGCCACCAACCGAGCATGGGGGACCGCTTGGTCCGCCCGGCCGAACCGGGCGAGCAACGGCAACAGGGCCTTGTGGTACGCCACCTCCTCGGGGCAGCGAACATACATGATGTCACTCCCCGGGTCCGCCAAAACCCGACACGGCGAATGGCGCCAGCGGTCGATCCAGGCCTCGCCTTGGGTCCGCTGACCCCCGTGGCGTTTCGCCGACCGGCTGCGGGCCCCACGTTGAACGGGGATCGCCGCAAAGCGCGCCGCGTCGAGGTACCGATGGGCAAGCCTACTGTATTCCGCGACAGTTAGCGGGGGCTCCGGAGCAGCAGATGGCCGCCCCGTGCGCCGCCAGCGGTGGTCGAGTTCTTGACCAGGGAACGCGCGGCGGGCCACCTCTCGTAGGCTCATTGATCGATTGGCTCGCACACCGCGGTTCCTCCGGGGCCTTCTGATCACCGTTGAACGGTCCGCCCTTTCGAGCGGGTCGGGAGAGGCCGGTGTTACCGTTGCTGCTCTCAACCGACTCACCGCTCGGGCGAGCGACGGGAGACGCGGTACGGGGATACTCCGCAGCGGTCTCAGTAGGGGAGAGCGGGGCGGTGTCGCCTCAGCCCTCGACCGTACCGCCGGCGGATCCACCGCCGGCACCGTCGGGTTATTCACCTGTTCCGACATCGGTGAGATAATAGGGACAGAAGAAGTCGTGGAAGTCGCTCGTACCGTCTGGTTGGGAAGAGATGTGGTTAGTACGGGTGAGGGTCGATCGCATGGGGGAGCCAGAGTCTTGACCGCATGGGAATCCTCGCCCGGCTTATATAGCCGAGCGAAAGACCGCCGAGCTGTTCGACCGGGGCGCCGGCGCTTGCCCATTACGAAAGGAGTCAACGCGGTGCGGTCGTCGGCCAGGAAGGCGGCAGCAGATACCGATAACGGAATAGTCGTGCCAAGCACGGTCGTTGGGACGGCTTGCAGGGGAGATACGGAACCCGAACGGACGGCACGAGGACGTGCCGTCATTTAAGAAGGGGGGTTTGTGGTACAATTGCCAAGTGGCGCTACTGCACTAGGCGGGCGCCAGAGGCCTCGCCAAGTACAGTAGTAAGATGTTAACCGATACGGTGCATACGTGGCCAGCACGTGTAGATGTGGCCACGTGGGAGTCCACGTGTAGTTAGTGGCACCAGCTAGTGCAGGTGTACACGTGGTGCGCGACCGATCGGTGGGTTAGTACAGTAGTCATTTTTAGTTACCGTAAGCTACAGTAAGCTGGCTACAGTATGTACAGCTACTGTAGTCCGTCCGGTGCAACCGCCCTACTAGGGGGTATAAGATAGGGGGGCACCGGGCTGGAGGTAAACCGAGGCAAGCACGCCTCCCCTTACTTCCTACCCTAGTCCTTTACCGTACGGTTAAGTAAGTCCCTCAGGTTTCCAGCTCGCCACCGGTCGTACTGCTCTACACCCCAGTACGACTGCGCGTGTCCAGTGCGGTGTACCTCCCTTGTCCTGTGCTTCCTACCGTTCCGGATTATTCTACCTGACGCTCCAGTGTAGCGGTCCCCCAAGCTCCCTCATTTTAGGTACAGCCTGTCCTTTTCCGTTTACGGTTTAGCGTCCCTACGGTTGTACCACAGCGAACGTCGCCGCGTGGCGTGCCTCCTCATCGGTGAGTTGAGGCACGTTAGGCAGCCCTCGGTCTCCTTCTCGACGGGAGATATCCAGCTCGGCCATGTTGTGGTTCGGACCACTCGCGGCCCTCGGCGTGTGCGCGAACGTCGTTGCGAAGCTTCCGGTCGAACCGGTGGAAGCTGGCGTAGGGCGTTGGCCTCCTGTCCGGTCGAAGCCTCGCGTAATGAGGACAGGGTCGGCCTGCCACTCATCTTCTCCAATGTGGAGGGCGGTCGCCGGCGAACTCGTTCCGTGCGACCTTGGAGTTCGGACTCTCTTCGCTGCCGGCCTGGGATCCGGCAGCGGCAATCCGCGGCGGGCGCGGTAGGTTGTTCCCTCAGCTGTCGCGATACGGCGAATCGTTGAGAGTTCGGTCTTTTGTTTTCCGGGAAACCTTTGCATCGTCTCTGCCACTGCGGCCCGGGTCGCAGTGGACAACCCGCGCACGAAGTAGTGCGCGAGGGCTTGTTCTGAGAACACGGCCGTGCATCGGAACGCGGTGGACTCCAGCCGGTCTGCGAACGTGTTCTCGGTTTCGTGAGGAAGCTGTCGCGCCGACCCGACAGCATCAAACGCCTCCCCTAACACGTTGTCGGTTAGGTAGCGTTTGATAAATTGGTTGACGAGACCAGGCCAGCTCGTGTCGTCGTGGAGCTGGCCGGCGCGGAGGCCGCGCATGGTGTAACTCGTCTACAACCGATCCGCTTCCCGCTCGAGGAAGTGAGCGAAGACGCGGAATGCCACACCCTCGATCAGGTGCTGGGCATTGATGAAGGTTATCCGGATATTCTCCAGAAACGGGAGCAACTGAATGGCGCCAGTACCGTCGAAGCGCTTCATCGTGGGGCGGAGCCCACGGCAGCGTTGGACGTACTTCGCCATCCGTCCCGCGTCACCTGAGGTAACGAGTCTCGAGATGTTGTCCAACCGATACATGCGGTAGTTCGCGACGGCGCTGAACTCCTGCATCATGGTGTGGACGGGCTCGAGCCCGGGTTCGGCGGGGCCCAACGTTCCGAACGGCGTGACGGGCAACGTTCGGACGTCGACGGGGCCGGGATGCACGGTAAGATCCGCTGGCTGGTAGCCGCCCCAGCGAGGATCGAAGGGGAGAATCGGTTCCTCTGATCCGCGGGCGACTCCTCCACGGCCACGGTCGGGTTCGTCCGGTACCCGTCGAGACTGCCGCATGCTTCCGGATGCATACGGCAGGGCTTGAGTCTCGGACGCGAAGTTCGCGTCCGCCGTCGGCTTGATGTCCTCCGCCCTCCGACTGGTGACGGCTCCAGTCGGGGGCCACTCCTGCGCTCCGGATGCGCCCGGAGAAACAGTGGCACCGGGCCCACTCGAGGGGGCTCCGGGCGGCCTCTCGGCCGAGGTCTGTTCCATATCACGGGCACGGCGGCGCGTTGAGTTGAGCTCCGCAGCCATGTGCGCGAACGCTCCCATCTGCTCGGCTGATGGGAAGGGTTGCGGGTCGCGTCCGACCCCGGAGTTTGAACTCACCGGTCGACCCGCAACTTCCACGGCCGGGGAATCGATGGGCGTCTCCTCGACCAGTACCAAACGGGACTGTAACTGGTCGACGAGGGCACGCAAGTTCTCCAAGGACTGAGTTACGCACTCGAACCTTCCTTCGCAAAGGGAGCGCAACTCATCCATACAGCGGGCGTAGACGCTGTCGGAGATGTCGATACGGAGGGATGTTCGGACATCTTCGCTATACTTCGCGATGCGATCGTACATCTCGCGAGCGCGTCCTTCGGAGAAGTCGGGCGACGGTTCGCGGTCTCGAGGACAAGCGTCACCGTCGTCGACTCGGACGCGGAGCGCGGCCTCTCGCACATCGGCGGGTTCGGAGCGAATCGAGGTGGGATATTCGCCACTCATCTCGACGCGTATGGACGCGGAGGTAAACGATAGTGTTCTCCGTTCGATTTTGAGAGTCTTCTAGGTCGGGAGACCACTGTAGTATAATCACCCCCAACGACGAGGGGGGGTGTACTGACAGTTCGGAAAGACCCCAATCGGCGGGAAGATAGGAGCACGGCCCACCCACGGTACCGATCCGAACACGGGCTCGAGGTAGCGGTGGTAGAGCGGGATCGGGGAGAACGCGCGCACGCGCGAGCGGTTCTACGCCTCGACGCCCCGGAGCGGTACTGGGTGACGATCCAGTACCGACGCGCGAAGGCGTAGCCGGCTCGCGGGCGTGCTACGCGCGTCCTCAACCCGCGCGCGGTGCGACTCCTAAGTAACTAACGGAAGTACCTAAAAGTAAGCCGGCGGACCAAGGTGGAGGATCCTTGACAAGTCCGTGCTTGTCGTCCTCCACCGCCGGCGGTCCGCTCATATTTAATGTACACTGTGGTCTATCATAACTCTACAGTAGTGCCGGTCTACCAACACTGTAACGCTGTCAGCCGGCGGGGCTGACAGTCCACGTGTAGTACGCGTCCCGTACACGTGGAAGACACGTGTGTGCGCGCATGGCTGTAAGGTTCGTTGCCTTACTGTCCCTGATCCAATCCTAATCTAATTTCCGTTTGGGGTTATACCACAACTTGCCTGATATTCGCCCCGATTCGGGCGAGATCGACATCTGTCCCAGGCCTCCTGTTCCTTTTCGTCCTCAATTCTCTGTCTCGCCAACTTCTCTCCCTGCAGAGCCCATCGGTCTATCCCATACCGAGGACGAACTCGAAAAACCGTCCCGGTCCCTCATTCGGTTGCGATCTGTGCCTTCTCCAACTCTTCACAACCGGTCACCACAGGCACCAGCACTTCTATCTCCAACAATTCCAAAAGAGAGATCTCCCTCGGCCAGTCACACTGCCAGCCTGCCGGTCCGAGCCATTTCGAGAGGTGAAGGAGGTCCAATTCCCCTTGCTGCCTCTGTCCCTCCTGACCAACAATTTCCCACACGGGAGTCAGCCTCTCCTGCACCCCTCAACTCCAATGCCGTTGATCCTGCATTGAGAACCTATACGACGCCCCTGAGAGCTCACAAAGTTCCAGAAGAAGCCTTACAAGGGACCTCCCTCGAGGATCTGCGAGTTCTCGCTCGCCTCATTACCTCCACTCCAAAAGAAAAGACTCTTTAGCAAAAGTCTCACGGAACTTCCTCGATGTCATGGCTGCATGACCCATTCGTAGATCTAGATGTGGAGTGTCGTTCGGTTAGCGACAATACTCTCACATTCCGGAATAAAAACTTCCCATACCTATTCATCGTTCCTTTTGAGTCCGTATCGTTCATTATTTCCGTGCACTCCGTCGAGTATGGCGGCTCCTCGGCCATCCCCCTTTTCCGTCCTCCTTACTTTCACAATTGGGCCGTCTGGTCAAATTCCAGATCGGAGTGATACGCGCTTGTGTTATCTGTCGCTCCGACGCGAGTGAGTTATCTCGTTCCAAAGTCCTCTCCAGCTCCTGAGAGTATATTGTGTCAGGCGCACGATTGCCCTTGTGTTGCGGAGATATATCAGGTTCTTGTCGGGCCACTGTCCTCTCCATGACTCTTCCAATTTTCCTCCTCTTTAAATCTCAGTATACTTCCCCCTTCTCATCCCTCTACCTCCTTCTCTTCAGCTCCCAAATTCCTCCTCTTTCAATGGTACTATATTTTTCTCATGCCACTTGTTGTAGCCTTCCTTCTCTTTGACGGTCGAATGCCTCGTCCATTTTCCCCTTTTTCTTCTCTTTAGTTCGTCCCCTTCGTATTCCCCTGCAGTTCGCCGAGCCTCCTTACAAAGATTTCTCCTTGCTCCGTACTATTTCCCTTATTCCATTGCGGTGTACATCTTGCCTCCTCTTAATAAGCATTCTTTCTACCTTCCTCCAGCCTTCCGCATGCGAAACTGCTCTTGTTTTCCTCCTCTTCCCTACAAACTGTCTTTTCATCAGCGAGCGGCGGCATAACGACTCCCTACAATTTTTCTCCAAAGCATTTGCCGGCTCGCTCAGCTTACTCGGACGTCCTCAAAGGCATCCGCAACCTTCGTTACTTTAGGGTGCATTGCTGTCCGTTTACCTCCCCGATAGGTAGTTTTCCTTCTCTTCCAATATCATTCCCCGTGCACAGTCCTTGTTCGTTGTGCTGCATGCGCCATATTTTATCGTCGAAACTGGCGACAAGAGGTTCGCTAGAAAGCTCCTGTTCGCAAACGGCGCGGGGTCAGAAACCAGTGTCATTCTCATAGTTGTGACGACATAGGTTTTGCCCTCTCTGTCCTTGACAGCTTCCCCTGCATTCGTGAACTCCGAATCGTGACACGATTGGTATGGAACATCAACGTCCTCGCCCGTGAGCTCGGTCAGAGCGTCCTTTTCACTTCCGAGTTGTCACTTGAAGCGGCGAACCTCGGGGCAACTGGGAAACAACCGTTCTAATTTCTCGTAGCGTACGTGGAAATACCGACGGGTTGGTCGTGCGGTGTGGGATTTTGTACAGTTCTCTGTCAAAATTTGGTCATCCTCCGAGCGGTCATCAGGGACCATTTTTCCACGTTGCTTTTCATATCATAGATTTGTTCGCTGATTGTGTTAAAGGCGATCTGGTTTCAGAAATTTCGGCAGTGTCGGTCGTAAGATACCACGTCTATACGACAGAGTGCTGTCCTTTTGCGTAATTTTCTGCATAGTAGATGAGAAACGTTCATTCATACCTTTCCGCAAAATGTTTGTGTGAACCCCCTTCTGATGTACGACCACATGGGTCATATGTATTTTGGGTTCCTTGCTCGACCGACGTGCCCCTCTCGCTCGATCCTCTTGGCAATCATTTTTTCTTGGGAACGTCATGTCAATTTCGCACGATCGTCGTAAAACGTCGCCGAGGTCCTTTTCCTCCTTCTCGGATTTCATCCTCCTTTTGCTAATGACGCTCATGTACGTCATTCGCGTAGGTCTCCATGATGACGTCTCCTTGGATCTGTTGCACTCCTCTAGTTTAGACAAAGGTCGAATGTGTACATACTTTCACCCAAACGATCGCAATCCCAATGCAGCGGTGCACTGCGCATGCGATTGTGCGTCCCGCCCCTGGATCCAGCTTCTGGAAGAGGGAAGAGACACCGAAATGACGATAAAAAAAATGAGGTGTGATGTAGTGAGTGTTACATGGTGGGGATCAACGTTCCCTTCATGGGCTCGCCAATGTGATCTGACAGGAGCGTTTGCGTCATCAACTTCCTTCTGGGGGATCAGACATTTTCCATGGTGCCCGGCGTATCCCTTCCGAGTCGCGGACCGGACTGTCTCTTCTATGCGGGGCAGGGAAGCGAAGGTCGACTCGCCAATACGTCGGATCCTGACTCCACCGATTTCACTATCATCTTCCTTTTGGCCCGTTGCCACTATTCATCAATCTCCGCATGTCGCTCCGCCCGCGCCGCGATGTGGGGTCCTCCTTTGATCTCAATGAAGCGCCTGGTCTCGAATCTTGGGTCTACTTTAAACGTCTTCCTTCTCTTGGCGCGGCGATGGCCTCCTTCTCTCTCCTCTCTCCGGTCTTCGTGGGCCTACTGCTCGACCTCCGCCGTCCGTGGTGGTTTCCTGAACACTAAAAGAAATAAAACAGAACGAACAAAAAGAGATACAAAAGAAAAACAGAGACAAAGTTGTTAATCGTCGGAGATCGGTAAGTGTGTCGCGCGCGTGCTAAGAAAACTACAGGCGGGTCAGTATCTGCAGCGACCGACGCTATTCTTGGTATCCCCTCAGTTTGGCGGTGCTCCCTCGACCCGCGATCTCGTCGCACGCCATTGCGTCTCTTTCCTCTCCTCGTGGGTACAGTCGGCGACTGCCGTCGCTCCGTTTTTCGGCATCCCGTACGGAACGATCGCGCTCCCCTTCTCCTTGGTTGTAACTTCGCGTGGCGGAGGATACGGACTTGTGCGTGCTGTTTGCACTTTTTCTGAATACCCAGCGCCTCACGCGCTCGGCCCGACACGCCCTCCTTAATTTTGCTTAAAAATTCCAGATGTTGTTCTGTGTTCCACTTTGGCTCTTCCACACTCGTCGTGTGCCTTCCCTTCGGAGTACAGTACAATACCTTCCCAATTTCTTTCGTAATTCGCCCTTGAATAGGGCCGATTGCCGGTCCGGTGTCATTTAATGTGAGCTCGGTGACTCATGCTCACTCCTAGACCGCGTAGTACCTCATCTTTGGACTACAATAAAATTATCATTTCCTGAACTGACGGCACGCGTCGCTCTTCTTGTCTGTGGGGATCTGGGGGTCTCTCACCTGACTCTTCTCATGTCCTCGTTCCCTTTTTCGAGACCCCCAGGTCCGCTCGCTCTCCGCCGTACGAACTACAACGGTAACACTGACATGTGGGCTTCTTGACTACAACTATACTGATTGTGCTTGCGGGATTTGCGCAGGCACGGGCAGCCTTTCACTTCGGAAATACGTACCAGCTGCGCTGCGGGGTATCTGCTCGATGGGTTCCACGTCGCCTCTTCGGTGGCATAACCGTACCATTACACTTTGAGAAATAGTTTCTTATCTTCATAAGCGTGGTCGATGACCTTGTTGATTACGTATTCCGTGTTGTCGTTTGTCTCTGCAGATACCGGATTATTTCCTTCCCCCTCCTGAAGATCCTTCTGTCCGCTTTGCGCCTCCGAATTTCCTAACTTCTGCGTACCTTGCGAAAATCCTTCTGCCTCCGAGCTATTGATTAACTCTTCATCGTCCCCTGCGGTTGGGGCACGTAGGAGGGGACGGTTCTCCCTTTCAGTTATGCTTCCATCCCCGCCGTCGTTGGTTCCACTGAGGAACTGGAGTGCTTGCCGTAGGCCAGGGACCGGCGCGTAGTCCATCGAACCATGCGCGAGTTCCACTCTGTCACGTGACACTCGTTCCTCCTGATCTCCAATAACAATTACAACCGTACTCGGATCTGCCTTCCGAACCTGATAAGGTCATCTAGCGACCTGTGTGAGCTTGTGTTTCGGTTCGCTAGCCGTGCCCTGCTCCTTCCGGAGGAACACGTAGGATCCTGATGGGATGTCATATTTGGGCCTTCGGAGCCTTGCGTAAAAATTATGCTTATACCTCCCTTGTTCCTTAGGCAGACTCTTATCGGCGCTTCTCATTAAGCTCTCCAACCACGACTGCCACTTCAAATACTAGGCTCGTGACGAGCTGCAATCCTCCGACTTGGGCTGCGCTTGCAGCGCTAGACATTGCGCCCTTTGAGCTGGTATTAGCTCAGGCCCCGACAAGTCTAGCTCTGCAAGCGCAACCCAAGTTGGAGGATTTCAGCTCGCCACGAGCCTACTACTTAAAATGGTAACCATGGTTGGCGAGTCTGATGAAGACCGCGGACAGGAGCCTACGGAAGGAACAGGCGAGATATAAGCGAAATTTCGATGCCAGACTTCGCAAGCCGAAGTATGACATACCCGTAGGGTCCTACGTGTTCCTTCGAAAGGAGCATGGTACGGCTACGGAACCTAAACACAAATTGGCACAAGTGGCCACGGGTCCGTATGCAGTTAAGCAGTCAGACAGGAATACGGTTGTCATCGCCATTGGTGATCAGGAGGAACGCGTTTCGCGAGATCGAGTGGAACTGGCCCCAAGCCGGATGTAACAATCGCCCACATCAGGTCTACATCAGGCCCTACAGTACCTAAGCGGACACGTGACAGATCAAGGACGCCACGCGATGGAGAGTGAGGTCGACCCTCACGCGCGGGCGCAGACACAAGAGTTCGAGGAAAATTTAGTTAGTCGAAATCGGTCAGCGGGGATACCGCAAGAACTACAGCAGATAGTTAATTCAGAAGAGTTAGTGACATCTGAGGATCTTCAGGAGGTGGAAGTAAGTAACCCCGGACGCGAGGGAGAGGATAAGGACGCCGAGTACGTGATAGAGAAGATCATCGATCATGGGTATCAAGATGAGGAATTAATCCTCAGGGTGAAGTGGTATAGATATGGGACGACGGACGCGACGTGGGAACCGGTCGCTCAATTACCGCTCAGCGCAGTGGTGAGATATTTCAGAAGGAAGAAGGTGCCGTTACCGCCGCAAGTCGCGCACGCCCAAGCGGGGTAACCCCATTGGAATGTCGTTGAGCTGGAAGTGGTACTGTGGGACGCAACGCCAATACAAGAAGCAATGGTAGTCACAAGAGTTGGAACCGCAGAAGATCAGGAGATAAAGAGAGGAAGTGAGATAGGCAAGGTTGCCTTGTCAGCGGCACATGTAGAGAGCTGCGAACGTCGCACTCCCAAGAATGACGGAGTCACTGTAGTCCCCGGTGGAGATAATAAGCAAAGTGAGAGTGATCACGCGACGCAGCGGTGCGTTCGCAAAATGAGTACGCAAAATGACGTTGAACCGACGGTCCGCACCAGTGAAGCGTAATTTAATCAAAATGGATGGGCCGACGGTGGGCTGTCAAACGATCGGTATAAGTCGCAGACGGAACCCCAGCTAATCTTCCGAAAATTAACTATAATTAAGGAGAAAGCTCGTACTTGTACGAAAGATTGTTGGCGACACCTGCAGCCGACGGCTCAAACACTCAAGGCTTGGCACCGACGATTTCGCCAGCGGTCACATATGGAGGCGCTGCCTACGTTCGTTCACGATGTACTACCCCGCTCGACGAGCAAGAAGATGAGCCCACATGGACCGTGACCCCCCTGTGTCACTAACACCGCATGTAATTGCACGAATACGCACAGGCGACGAGGTCTTTTGTCCTTCTCTTCAAGGATCTGCTACTGTACAAGATAGGAGCCGACGGCAACACCGTGTCGCAAGCTCATGTTATCACGCAAGCAATTGCACGACTGACTTCGCCATCGACGGGAAGATTTGTTTCTGGCTTTGTTTTTGTTTTCTTTGTTATTATTTTTGTGACGTATAGAGCAAGAAACACGAATCGCAGGCCACGACGGAGGCATTTTGTGACACCCATCGATCAACAACCCAAGACTAAGTTTCCATGATGAGTTTGAGACGACAATCCGACACAGCCTACATCGCTAAACAATTCTACAAGAACTACGGAGGAACCAAGAGGAGGTTAATCGATGTCGTGCAATGCGCCTGTCATGCAGAGCCCGCGGTCCGATGGTCCAGCAAAAACAACAACAGCAACAAAAAGAAAAACTGCCGACGGCACAACGCTACGGAGTGTCCCACTCTCCCTTCTCCGTTTAAACGAGCTTGCGACTCGTAGTAGCTCAGATCTCTGAAAGGGGGGGCACAGAGAAACAGCCCGGCCCGGGATCGATGTGGTAGAAGCTTGCGAAGAGAACTTCTCGACGAGTGTGGGGTGGGGGCGTGTACTTAGGTACCCCGGTTCTACTGGGTTGTAAGGCCAATGCTCGTGGAGCTTTTCGACACCTTGTAACGCGACAAGGCCTTCGACGGGGGGGGGTCGCAACGCAGCCCGACGGGATGAAATGAAAGTAGCAACACCACACCAACTGTGCCGCCGGGTGGCTCGAAACACCTTCACCGGTTCGGTCGCAACCGAGGCCGATGGCACCAACACTGGCTTGTACACACGAGAAAGCCCTTCGAGGGAGACGTCGTTGCAACAGTCTCCGTCGGAAAATGGGTCACAGTGGCAGCGCTACGTCAACTGTGTCGCCCAATGGCCAAAACACCTACACCCGTTCGGTCGCAACCAAGGCCGATGGCACCAACACAAGATAAGGGAAGATAGGTAGAAATAGAGATAGAAAAGGATAGGGAAATAAAGGAAAAGAAAAGGGAAATAAAGGAAAAGAAAAGAGAACCCCGGAGGGCAAAGGATAAAGTAATCTGTAGTAGAAGGGAAAGTCTTGTGAAAGACGGACTTCGACCAAGGCGATATCAGACTCTGGCAACTTGGATTACCTTTACTGACTTGGCGGTCAGTGGGCTAAGGTATATATCGCCCAGCCGGAGCCACTACAGTAGCGCGCGTCGCTATACCCTAAATCTAATCTAATGTCAGTAAAATTAATGCTAACTAATTAACTAAACAAAAGTAATAATTAAAATAAAAAACTGTGGAAATATTCACACGTGTGTCCACCAATCCCGGACTACAGTAGTCACATTCCAACTTAGTTTCTTTTCCCTTCACCCCCTTGTGCAATCCATTCTTGCACTACATATCCCCCTCCTGAGCGTCCTTGCACATCTGCTTTGCTCCATGATCTCCAGCTCCATTTTCCATCTCGACTCTTTTTCAGCTTTCTCCTGACCGACGGTCACCATGGGCAAGGACAAGACGAACCCCACACCTCCTGTATCGCCGAGGCGGGCGGGCCAGAATGTTATCCGAAAGCGCCTTGGAGTTGGCCACCCTTCTCAACCTCGAGCTTTCCGTGGTCTTCCTTCTGTTCCCCCACTTCCCCCTGACAATCCTCCTTCACAACCGATTTTCCAACCCACTCCCCAAATTAATCCTTCTCCTCGTCGCTACTCTTCCATCCTTCAAGTTTTACTCCTCTTTTCTCATACTCCCCGTCGCCGCGGTCGCATCTTCTTCTCTCGACTTTCCTTCTTTTTTCCTCGTCACTGTCTTCCTTCTCTTGTCCTTTTCCGTGCACCTCTGCTACTGCAGTTGCACATCCCCTATTACGTTCTATTTTCCTCCACTCGTCCGCCAGAGGCCGCCGATCAGAAGTGATGCGATTATTTTCACTTCTCGGTCCACTTGCCTCTCGTTGCTTACCGAAGGGCTCCCGTTTTTCCTGGCCTTCAGGCTTTCTCGATGCCTCTCTCCGCACTTCAGCGAGAGAATGTACCAGCCCTCCGACACGTGATTACCTCCTCTGCCGTTCTCAGATTTTCTAATGATCCGGATCAATCCCCGTCCTGACGTCATTGACGTCTATACAAAGTGTAGTGCAATACGCACCTGAAAAGGGGGGTGAAAAGAAAGGAAAATATTTGGATATGAAAAATAGTCCGGGTTGGGGGACACACGTGTGAATAACTGCACAGTTTTAATTTTTAATTATTTTATTTTATTTAGTTAATTAGTTGGCATTAATTTTGCTGACACTACATTAGATCTAGGATCTAGCTCCGCAAGCTACTGTACTGGCTCCGGCGGGGAGATATATACCTTAGCCCTCTGACCACCAAGTCAGTAGAGGTAACCCGAGTTGCCAGAGTTGAATATCGCCTTGGTCGAAGTCCGTCTTTCCCAAGACGCTCCCTTTTACCACAGATTACGTTATCCTTTGCGCTCGGGGGTTCCCCTTTTTCTTTTTCCTGTATTTCCCTGTCCTTTTCTATCTCTACCACTATTTTTCCCTTAATTGTGTTGGTTCCACTGGAGTTGGTTGCGACCGATCCGGTGTAGGTGTTTTAGCCATCGGGTAACACGTTGTGTAGCGCTGCTACTGTTTCAAGTTCCGTCGGAAGGCTGTTGCAACGACGCCTCCGTCGAAGGTCTTGATGTATAAGACAGAGTTGGTACCGCCTACCACGATTGCGATCGCGCTGGTGAGGGTGTTTTTAGCCATCGGGCAACACGTCAGTAGTAGCGCTGCTACACGGTTACGATCCCGTCGGGTAGTGCTGAATAAGCCCCCGTCGAAGACCTTGAATTATACCCAAGGTGCTGAAGACGTTTGTCGAGCATTGGCCTTACAACCCAGCGAACTGCGGTTACATCCTCGTAGACAACCCCAACCCGCACTCTTCGAGCGCTCAAATCTTCACAAGTCTCTACCACCATTATCCTCCCGGGCCGGGCATCTTTCCTTAACCACCCGTCGGAGTTGAGCTACCGTGGGTTGCAAGCTCACACAAGGGGAAAGGGAGTCTCGAACGCTCCGTAGCGCGTGCCATCGGCAGCGGTTGTTGCTGTTGTTGTTTTTCTTCTTTTTGTTTGACCGTCGGACTGTGTTTGCGGCCTGCCAGGCACATTGCACTACAAAAGTGGTCTCCCGACCTAGAATTCGTCTACTGTGCAGGAGACCTGATCAAGAATTTTGCCTACGAGAGTCCTGATCTGGAGTTGTACTACGAAAGTGGTCTGGGTAGCGGAGTCTCTTTTTTATTTTTTATTTGTACTTTTTTGTGTAGGTTCGCTTGTACGAGCGATGTCGACAAGCGCCCCCCGGGATGTCGGTCCCGGGGCGAGTAGGAGCGGATCGGCGAGGGCTTCGAGGATCCCGCGAGGTCCTCGCACCCGAAGCCAGGCCAATACGGCCATGGATCCCGAAGGTCAAGAAATCCCGACGGGGATTGAAGCCGACAAGGATAACCTATCCTACAGGCTCGAGAAGATGGGCGAGGAAATTCGCCAAGAGATGACGAAAAATCTCGAGGCTGAATTAGCCCTCGTCCGGAAGCAACTGGAGTTGCAACCATCCGAGTTTCACACCGTTTTGGAGAGCTGTCGGCTCGAGTGGATCTCGTCGAGAGGGAGCGAGGTGACGCGACCGACGGTCTGGAGCCAGAGGTCCTAGCTTCGTTTAAATTTCAGTCAAGGACGCAAGGCGCGATGCGAATCAAGCTTTGGAGTCCTTAGGTAAATTTAGAAGCAGCATCGACGACAGGTTTGACCGCGCCGCTCATTGCCTCAAGGACCTTGAACAGGTCGCCGGGCAAGAGCCGCTCCCCACGGGTCGAGAAGGCGACCGTCGATCGAAGAAGGACAAGGCCGCTGTACAGCGGAGTTCCAAGTCGAAGACTTCGAAGAAGAATCTGCGACGCAGGAGCATGAGTCACTGTAGTGACGAGCCCGACGACCAAGACTCAATGGCCGATTCGAATGGCCCTTCCCAAGATGGTGACGACGGTTCGTCGAACCATGCCAGCGATTCCGAACATCGTTCAGAAAAAGGAAAAGGAATTTCGCAGGGCAAAAAAATTACCTCCAGACGGGGTGGGATCACTTCGTCCGCCTCACGGAGAGACAAGGACGCTGAGCCAGAGGACGTCGCAACGCGACGCGGGCCGCGTTGGGAGGAGTTGGAGGAGCTGAATCCGACCAACTACCTCTTCAAGAAATTACTTTCGTACCGAACGTCCCGCTTGCGGAACCTGCAGACATATTTGTCAAGTTCCCGGCGGACCGCCGTGCGAAAAATCAGGAGAGATATTCCGCCTAAGGTGAAAAAGGACAACACGTTCACAGGTGAGGACGGGGTCCTTGTGTTGGATTTTTTGGCAAAATTAGGTCAAGAGTTTGATACTCAAGAAATGAACGAGGGGCAAGCGATCCGCTTGTTGCCCGAATTTCTAAGCGGCGTCGCCCTGAGACAGTACACTTCGGTATCTCAGACGGCCGGGGCCCATCACGGAAAGGTGTCCGTTTGGCCAGAGGCCATACAGTGGTTGTTGAGGAGCTTCGCAACCAACGAGGCGATCCGTCAAGCCGTGCTCACTTTGCGAGAAGTTCAGCAAAGACAGTCTGTAGACGAGATGGAATTGTATATCCGTCTGACGGACGCAAGCAATCGATGTGGAAACGTATATTCGATGGAAGAACAAATGACGATGTTTATTGAAGGACTCGATTCGAGTATCAAGCCGATGGTATCTTAATACCGACAAGACAATCGAGACGTTTCGTTTTTGAGACTAGTCAATTACGCGAAGGCACATGGCTCGGCGAGCCGCGCTAAGGACAAGAAGACCAAAAAGGTCACGATTCAGACGCCGTCGACGATCAGGGCGGATAAGAAGCCGAGGGCTTCTTATCCCGGTCGCAAAAGTCACGCCGCCGTCCAATTAGCCGAGTCCATTCCCACGTCAGATGAGCGCGGTGCGCAGGGAAGCAGCGAAAATCATTATGAAGGAGCATTGGTAACGAAGGCGAGTTTACTGAGCCATCGGAGGGCTACGGACACGAGGACTACGGGGCAAGCGAGTCGTCAACTTTACCGACGCCCACATACACGACGGAGTCCTTTTCAGAGGCGACGCGAACAACAGGCCACTCCAGACTCTCGGAACCATCAAGATGCCCGTGACACTTGGACGATTTGTGGCGGCTGCCGATTTTATTGTGTGCGAGAAGCTCGCGGTACCGCTGATTTTAGGAGCGGACTATTGCGATAGGTTCGTGGAGGCTATCTATCCACGGAAGAGGACAGTTGAGTTGGCGGATTTCTCGGAGGTTCCGATCGTAAGGCGGTCCTCGGCGAGAAAATCGAAGAAGCATCTGGTCCCCGGAGAGGGCGAAACAGATGCAAAAGAGGAGCGAGTTTCCCCCAAGGTGAAGGTGGCAAGAGCCACGACCATTGAGCCAGGGACGCAACACGTAGTTGAATGCACCTCGAAGAGGACTGGCTTGGTCGTCGTTCAACCCTACACACCCCTATACGACAAGCACGGACTGGTAAGCACCAACGGTGTAGTTCAGATTGAGCCTGACAAACCTTTTAGATTGCTTGTAGCGAATTTTAGAAGTTACCCTGTCAGGGTTCAAAAGGGCCAAGTGGTAGCGGAACTAATACCGCACCCAAGGGCCGTATTCAAGACCAAGTCCACCATTGGTGAGGTACTTGGAATTCAAGAAAGGGGCGAGAAAAAATTACTAATTCCACCCCACCGCCTACGGGCGAGAGAAGGTGGGAACCGTCGGAACAAGATCGCGAGGACCAGCAAGGAGAACGGGAGGAAAGGCTCTCCGCGACGGCAACTACGAAGCCGGAGCGGCGGATTGAGCCTCCCTCGCCGGACGTGGAAGAACTCGACCTGAGCCATGTGCCGGAACGGCTGCGCGAAAGATTCCGTCGGATGTTGAAAAAATATTCCCGTATGTGGGATGGGACCCTTGGTGAGATCAACACCACGGTCCACCGGATTGAGCTGGCCCCGGATACAAGGCCAATTGCACAAGCTCCGTACCGAGCCGGTCCAAAGGGTCGGGAGGTCGAGGACGCAGAAGTACAGAAGATGTTAGAAGCAGGAGTCATCGAACCGGCGCAGTCAGAATGGGCGTCGCTCGTTTTATTAGTGCCAAAGCCGGACGGATCGATGCGCTTTTGCGTAGACTATCGCAGGTTAAACACGGTAGCGGTAAAGGACACGTACCTTTTACTGCGCATGGATGAGTGCCTGGAATCGATTGGTGACACCAAGGTTTTCCCCGCGTTGGACGCGATCTCGGGATATTGGCAGATGCCTATCCCTGAGCGCGACCCCGACAAGACCGCATTTTCGTGTCACTCAGGTATGTATCGCTTCTCAAGAATACCCTTCGGGCTAACTAACGCGCCGGCGACGTTTCAGAGAGCAATGGATATCCTGCTCTCTCCGTTCCGTTGGAAGTGCTTTTTGGTGTATCTGGATGACATAATAATTTTTAGCAAGTCGTGGGAGGAGCACATCGTGCACGTGGATGAAATACTTTCTGTATTAGAGAAGGCAGGTGTGAAGCTCATGCTTCGCAAGTGCGAATTTTTCGTCGAAAAGATCAAGTACCTGGGCCATGTCGTTCGGCTAAGCACATTGGAAGTTGACGCCGCGCGAACCGCAGCATTGGAACAAGTGAGGTACCCTCAAACGCAGACCCAGCTCAGGAGCTTCTTGGGACTCTGTAATGTCTACCGCAGATTCGTTCCGCATTATGCGAAAATTGCGCATCCGCTCAATCAACTATTGAAGAAGGGACAACCGGTCCAGTTGGAAGGATTCGACGGACCCTGCGAAAAAGCTTTTCACAAGTGCAATGACGTTATCTTGGCGCCACCGGTGTTGGCGCTGCCGAAGAAGGACCTACCATACTGGGTAGACACCGATGCAAGCGACTATCAAATCGGCGCTGCATTATTTCAAACGCATCCGGATGCGCAACGTAAACCCATCGGGTTCTTTTCAAGAACGTTAGCCGCAGCCGAGAGAAACTATTCTGTATCAGAAAAAGAATGTCTAGCGGTAATTTGGGCCGTACAGACTCTAAGACCATATCTATATGGCGAGCACTTCATTGTGCATACCGACTATGCCTCATTGAGGTGGTTGATGAACGCAACCGGCCCCAGCGGGAGATGAATCCGATGGAGGCTCCGCCTCTCGGAATTCGATTTCGAAATCAAGTACAGGAAGGGCAAGGCGAATAGTCAAGCTGATGCCCTGTCAAGATTGCGGACCGCAGGAGAAACCGTCGACGAGATCGACGACGAAATCCCATGCTTTATGGCCGAACCGGCCGAGGATACAGTGGAGGACGAGGACAGTTTTGACGGGTTATACGACATCCTCGCTCTTGAGGGGGGGACCGCCCCTGAGCGCCTCGATCAATTCCAAGCTTTCACTACGGAGGAGCTCATTCGCGAGCAAGCCGTCGACCCCTTCTGCAACCGCATCAAGGAAGAAATGGACGCTGGAAAGGTGAGAACGTTCAACACGGAGACCGAGGAACTCGAAGGAACTCTATGCCGTACCGCAGCAGATTTTGTACAAGTGGTGATACCACAATCGTTAAGGGACCGCGTCCTAGGGTTGAGCCACTACGCAAAATTGGCAGGCCACCCGGGACGCAGGAAACTTTACAAGACATTGAGAAGGTATTTTTATTGGCCTACGATGGCCCTAGACTGCTATGCCGTCGCGAAGAATTGCGCCGCATGTGCGCGGGAAAGGGTGAAGTTAAGAAGAGACACGAAGGAAATGAAGCTGTTCACGCCCAAAGCTCTGCTGGAGTTTGTCGCCATCGACATTCTCGGGGAGCTAATTACAAATAAACGAGGAAATCGGTACATTCTCGTGATCAGCGATCGATACTCGAAACTGGTACGAACCGTACCGTTGAAGAAGATATCAGCTGCGCACATCGCACAAGCCTTCGTTCACCATTGGGTATTCGTGTAGGGACCGCCGGTCAAGCTGCTGTCCGACAATGGAACACAGTTCACGGCCCGGTTCTTTCAGAACCTCTGTCGAATTCTCGGCATACGCAATGTGTTCACGACTACGTACCACCCGCAAGCCAACGGCCAAGTTGAGAGGTTTAACCGCACGCTGATTTCCGCGTTGCGAAAATATGTTGGAGAGCACCCCAAGGACTGGGACCTATTTAGCGACGCCGTGACGTTTGCGTACAACACGCAAGTTCATCGAACTACGAACATCGCGCCCTTCGAGCTGGTGTTAGCTCGGGCGCCGAGAAGCATTGCCTTACAAGCACAGCCAAGTTTGGAAGGATTCAGCTCGAATCGAGCGTACTACCTGAAATGGCAGTCGTGGTTGCAAAGCCTGATGAAAGGCGCTGGTAAGAGCTTGCGGAAACAACAAGAGCGCTACAAGCGAAATTTCGACGCAAGGCTCCGCAAGCCGAAGTATGACATCCCTTCAGGATCATACGTATTCCTTCGGAAAGAGCAAGGCACGGCCACCGAGCCGAAACATAAGTTGGCACAAGTGGCTACGGGTCCATATCAAGTGAAGAATTCAACGGAGAATACGGTCGTCATTTCCATCGGCGACCGGGAAGAGCGCGTGTCGCGAGATAGAGTCGAATTAGCCCCTAGTCCCATGGACTACACGCCGATAGTCGGGCTACGACAAGAGCTACAATTCCTCAGCCAAGACGGGGAACGAGAAGAACCCACCACGCAAGCGAAGGATAGGACGGATGACGGACCTTTGACAAGTCAAGAAGCAGCGGGCATCCCATCCGATCTACAAGAGATGGGAGGTTCGAAAGAAAAGGATGAGGATGAGTCGTTGGCTCTTCGGAAGGGGGACGGACAGTTGGACACGCAGGAAGAAGGAGCCAGGAGTCAGGAGTATGTGATCTACAAGATCGTGGACCACGGCTACGAAGGGGAGAAATTAATTCTCAAAGTGGGATGGTATGGGTATACCCTCAAGAACGCAACGTGGGAACCCATTGATCAATTGCCGCGCAGGACGGCCGTCACGTATTTCCGACGGAAAAGATTGGCCTTGCCCGCGCAGGTCGCGCAAGCTCAATCAGGATAGTGGCAGTCAAGAAGTCCACATGCCAGCATTAGTGCGACCGTCCGCACTGGGGAGAGTGAGCCGACTCGAGGGTGACGAAAAGGGGAACGATGAGAGGAAAAGAGGCAGGTGAGGGGCCTTCCGGTCCCCCACAGGCAAGTAGAGCGACGCGTGCCGCGATTTCAGGAACTAATAATTTTGATTGTAGTCCGAAGATGAGGTACTACGCTGCCTAGGAGTGAGAAGGAGTCGCCAAGGTCACGAGAAGTGACGTTCGGACCGGCGATCCACTCCCCAAAAAAGGGCGAAGTACGAAAAAGAATGGGAAGGTACTGTACGGTACTCGGAAGAGGAGATTCACGACGATTGTTGCAGAGCCAAAGTGGAACACAGAACAGCATCGGAAATTTTTAATTGGAATGTATGAAGACACTGTATGCCGGGGGGGAGTCACACGAGGCGCTGGGTACTTGGGAAAATTGCGAATTGCGCACAGGAGTCCGTACCAAATACCCAGGCGAACTCACGAACGAGTGAAGGAGGAGCCCGATCGCCCCGTGCGGGAAGTCGAAAAAGGGATCGACGTGAGCCGCCTATAATGCTCACAAGTCCGCGGAGAAAGACGCTATTGCGCGCAGTGAGACCGCGTGTGGAGGAAGCCCAGCCTAACTGAGGGGATATCGAGAAGGCCGTCGGTTGCGGCAGATACTGGGCCTCCGTGTTTTCTTTTTGCACGCGCGCCACGCACTTACAGATCACCGACGATCAGCTGCTTGATCTTCGCTTTGTTATTCTCCATTTTGTTTTTGTTTTTTTGTCTTTGTCTGTTAATGTCAAGAAAACGACCCCGCGCAGCGGAGGTCGTTCAGCGAGTCCAAAACGCTCAAGGGAAGGAGTTATTTCTGGGGCCTTACCCGATAGCGAGCGACGCCGAAGCTTACACACGTCAGCAGCTCTTGGGCGACATGCTTACCAGTTGGCTGCTATGACCTTTATATGTCTTTTTGTCTTTCTTATGTCTTTCTTTTTTTCTGTTTGTGCTATTTATTCATTATCGTCGCAGTGGAGGAAGACAAGATCCGCATCCAGATTTAGACAAGTGGGCCCTAAAGGGGCAAGAAGACAACGTCGCCACCGAGACGCAACGGCCGCTTCAAGAAGGAACGAGGAGATCAAGCATCGGACGGGACGGACGCAAAACCAGTGATTGTGACAGTGTTTGGCCGAAGAGAAGGGAGGAAAGCGCGCTCATGGTCGATGATGACTACGTCGCGACGATAGGACGTCGAACGGGAAAGCCCACACAATCCGCCACTCTGCCCTCGTTTTGTTTTTATCCTATTTTGTGACGCGGCATCCCGGGCGCGATTGCACACCACGAACGCCGACCAGCCAGTAAGCTACGGCCGAAGAAGGGAGGAAGTAGAACGAAATTTCGAAGCGACAAGAGGGCGAGTTCCTCGCCCCATTTCTTAGTTACACACGCTGCTCTCTTCTCCCTTCATGAAAGGGCGCACCGCGCAACCGCCGGCGAGGAAGCGGACGTGAACCACGCCAAGGAGACAGAGATTCGCTGATCAGGAAGAAACTATGTTCGATACACACTGTTCACAGGCAATGCTCCGCGTTTCCTTCTACGTTTTTCGAGTGAGGACTATGGTCACGACGCTATTCTCACAAACACACACTGCACCCGAAACGGGTCCGAGATCGTCGAATAAGTTTCATTTGATACAACGCAAACCAGTAGGACGTTGATCTGACGTGGGACGCGGACAAGGTCGAAGGAAAAGGTTTCGCGTGGTGACCAAGGTGTAAAGTAATTTATCCTGTTGGAATCAGGTGTCGTGGTACGATGGATCTCGGAGATCAGGCGGTGAGAACCGCAAAAAGGGGGAAACAACACCCCGAGGGGACAAAGACGAGCAACTTCGTTACCTCATAGACGTAGGGAGGCGTTATGCCGCACTGTATGAACGGCCTTCCCGACGCGACTGCACCCTGTGGGGACCAACACCAAGTGTGTTTGGTGAGACAAGAGAACGGGAATCAAAGCTCAAGAGGATGGAAGAGAGTGAAGGAAGTTGGAGGCTTCTCACGATTAGAAGGAGGCATCAGCATCGGGGTCTCGACACAAACGACTACCCACTGGCCTTGCGAAAGTGAGAGAGGACTCAAGAAGGGGGAAAAGAAACTTTGCGCCGCGAGAGAGAATAAGAAATCGCGAGCCGGCGAGCAAAAGGGAGATGGCTACTTATGGGGTAGACAACGTGAGTCGACACCATAATCTTCGGGATGCAAACGGGACAGCCGGGGTTCTGTTACGCGTGTTAGCACACGAAGCACAGTCGAGGGAGTACCTTCGGTGATACCCTGTACCGGGAGCAGCAGAACTCATCAAAGGCAGACGTCTCATGAGGTGCCCGACGAGAAATGGTTAGTTGACGGATCCCGGTATCTATGTCGAGGGGGGCAATGGAGGATCGAAGGCTACAACGCAGTTGGCGTTGGAAACGTGATACGGGCGCGTCTACTCGCAATATTCTACTAGAATGAATCCCGCTGGTTTATCATCTGTGGGACAACCGGAGAATAGTGCCCGCCAGAGCGGGAACGACTGGAGAACGACCTGCGGCGCGTCATTGAGGGTCATTAATCTCCCAAATCCAACTTTGCGAATGAAACCACTCCAAAAATCAAATTAGGAGGAAAAGTGGCTAATCATTTTTCTGAGTACAGGGCTCACTCGAGAAAAATCAACAGCGAAACACACACGTCGTCAAAATTTGGATCATCGATTCAGGGCGAAATAGGACATTGGTCCACGTGTTCACCCTTCACGCCCTACTCCGACCTGGTAAGACTGAGCCCGCGGTGTGGCTCGCACGACGAAATCGGAGCAGTCCTAAGGAAGCGGGATCTACGTGTCAGGGTCATTTGAGTATCGGCGATTCCTGACATTGTGGGAAGGAATTCGATTGGCGTTCTGATAGAGAGACAGGGGGAACTTTGCACGCACGACGTTGACTTGTGTCCACCCAGACGGCTGACTCCCCGTCTATGGAGGAGGATAAAAAGAAAAAAGGGGAGAGCCGAGAAAGACGGCTACAGAGCTTTCGCGACAGCGATCAAGGGACGACGTAGCCGTAGTATCTCGGCAACGTATTGTGTCCCCCGACGAGAACACAGGGGCAGCGTGACAACGACGTCACAGAAATTGACGGAAATATAAGAGCGAGCCGAACAGGACAATGTGACTCAAGGCATTTCCCTGGATGACAGACACGGGTGCGTGGCAAAGAGGATCGAACCTCTGCCCCGTTCCAAGGCCAGTCCGTTCGGTTTCCCTGTTGTTTTTATTTTTTGGGGGGGACATCCCCGAGAATTGGAAGTGCAAAAACTCCCTTACTAGGCGATCGGAAGGTGAGCGACCGCTGTACCCCGGTGGTGTCGATTTTCACAGGAACGTCGACATGTGAGGTCAGCGAGATCAAGAGGAGGAACGTGGAGCGAAGAGGATTTGAAATGAATAAAGAGGAGGAAAGCGGGGGCGCACGAGCAAAAGAGGAGGAAAAGAGATAGAAGAAGAGAAAGAACGAGAAAATATGAGGGCACTACCGTGATCATAACGGGAAGGGAGAGCCCAGAAGAATGCAAAGGAGGGCGAAGTAGCGAGGTGAAGAGAAGGAGGAAGGAGGTATAAGGGTGCCACCGTGGTTACGAAGGGGTGGGCATCAGTGAGAAAAAGAGGGGGAAACGAAGGGACGAAGGAGCACGCAGGAAACTTCAATCTACGGATCAAAGGCGATATGACGAGGTCGCAAATTCAGCGTCACGCAGGCAGGATAGAGATGCGACAAGCAATCGCGAGGAAATTGTCGCGCCCGTCAGCTCAGACGGAAGGGTTGCCAAAGGATTTGTCCTTTGGAAGTGATGACACGAGGCGAGCCAAAACTCGCAAGTCGTCAATCGAGGCTCCTTGCAGAGCCTCTCCCTCAAGACCGTGAGCACGGAGCAAGGCACAATATACGCTCGTGACGTCGTGGGTATTTTCGGAAATTGTTGGAGACCGGGGGGGGGAGATATCACTTCCCTTACCGACAATGTCTCGGTATGGCCTGCCGATGGAATTGCGACCGCTGAAGACGCCTTTGACAAGGATGGAGAGGCTAGGGCTGCGCGCCGGAAAGCAGGGACAGTCGATCGAGGAGGAACTGGAGAGAAAGGACGGGAGCATACTTGAAGCTCCCGGGGGTCAGATGTGACGATGGGGGCAACGTCGGGAACCGGTGTTTGGTTTCCGAATCGACGGCTCGTTTGAGGTTCCCACGCTGAGCAGAGGGTCGATGACCCGGGGTTGAACCACACGAAGTCGCCCGCAGCTGGGTGGTTTCGACCAGGGGAGAAAGAGGAACGTTGGCTATTGAACGATCGAGAGGAGTTTTGCGGAGGGACACAGTCCCAATCCACGCCCTCGATCACATCAAGGAGGGGGCGTATTTCGCGATTGAAATCAGAGCCACCCAGATGGACAGAGAAGTCCAATAGACGCATTTGTGCTATCAGCTTCGCGGGGAGGTGCCACATGCGCCAGCAACCGTAGGCCTCCCAGAAGAGGGTCGCAGCTACTTTGATGCACCACTCTGTGAGGAACACCACCCATAACCCGTGTCGCGGATCCCGCAGGTAGCTGCCATAGTACGTGAGTATGGGTCCGGTTTCAGCCCAAAAGCCTTGACTCACGTCGTACTGGCTCCACCATGAGGGGATGCCCTGATAACGACTTCCATATTGCTGACGGGAAATCTCGCGCGCCTCCACCATTTGCTAGCCGATGAAGTACCCCGTATCAGACCGAATACGCCGTTCAAAGCGATCTGAAGTGTTCTGAAAGAAGAAAATACCCCGCGTTTTAAATGACGGAAATTCGAAGGGATAATGGGTTCGGTCCAGAAGATGGCATCCGATGTGACAGTATGTCGGTTTCGCCACAGGCGATCCGCCTCGGCGGCAGGGTCACCAAAGGTGATATCAATGGGATTGTCTAAGTAGAGGCGTTCGCCCTCTGTACGACAACGCCAAGTGTCACAACCGTATGACGAGGGTATGAGGGTGTCGGAAATGGGGATGGGAAGTCGAGCGAATACAGCCTCCATAAATCGCAGAGAGAGAGTGGGGCGGCCCAGTGGGGAAGGATGACGTAGGATGGAAGTTGGAATTGCTATACGGGTTCGCCAGTCAAAGGAGCGGATAGCAAGCACAGGGAGATTACCGGGAAGCATGCCCGCGTCGTCGGCGAATTGGTGTTTGATTTTGGAAACGTCGCGAATACCCACGGAGAAGAACCACTGGGCCGAGGCAAATAAGGAAGGATGTTCGTGCATGAGTTTGTCCTGTAGCTCTTCGAGCGAGGGGTAGTGGCGGGCTACCCAAGAGGGATGGTAACCTGGATGAAAGGCCGGGTCCGAGATGTCCGAATCAGGGCGACGTCGGGGTATAGGAGGGAGGTCGAACGAAGCGCGAGACTTGTTCGCAAAGCCGACGCCGGTGCGTCGACGGGGAGTATTTTCGCCCGCGAGCTCAGGAGGTGGAGGACACGTGGGATTCGTCTTGTCCTTGCTCATGCGGAGACCGTCGGTCAGGAATGGAGAAGGAAGGGGTCGAGAATAGAAGGAGGAGTTGGAGATCAAGGAGTGCAGCCGATGTGCAAGGACGCTCAGAAAGGGAATATGTAGTGCAATACGCACCTGAAAAGGGGGGTGAAAAGAAAGGAAAATATTTGGATATGAAAAATAGTCCGGGTTGGGGGACACACGTGTGAATAACTGCACAGTTTTAATTTTTAATTATTTTATTTTATTTAGTTAATTAGTTGGCATTAATTTTGCTGACACTACATTAGATCTAGGATCTAGCTCCGCAAGCTACTGTACTGGCTCCGGCGGGGCGATATATACCTTAGCCCTCTGACCACCAAGTCAGTAAAGGTAACCCGTGTTGCCAGAGTTGAATATCGCCTTGGTCGAAGTCCGTCTTTCTCAAGACGCTCCCTTTTACCACAGATTACGTTATCCTTTGCGCTCGGGGGTTCCCCTTTTTCTTTTTCCTTTATTTCCCTGTCCTTTTCTATCTCTACCACTATTTTTCCCTTAATTGTGATGGTTCCACTGGAGTTGGTTGCGACCGATCCGGTGTAGGTGTTTTAGCCATCGGGCAACACGTTGTGTAGCGCTGCTACTGTTTCAAGTTCCGTCGGAAGGCTGTTGCAACGACGCCTCCGTCGAAGATCTTACTGTATAAGACAGAGTTGGTACCGATCGCGCTGGTGAGGGTGTTTTTAGCCATCGGGCAACACGTCGGTAGTAGCGCTGCTACACGGTTACGATCCCGTCGGGTAGTGCTGAATAAGCCCCCGTCGAAGACCTTGAATTATACCCAAGGTGCTGAAGACGCTCGTCGAGCATTGGCCTTACAACCCAGCGAACCGCGGTTACATCCTCGTAGACAACCCCAACCCGCACTCTTCGAGCGCTCAAGTCTTCACAAGTCTCTACCACCATTATCCTCCCGGGCCGGGCATCTTTCCTTAACCCTCCGTCGGAGTTGAGCTACCGTGGGCCGCAAGCCCACACAAGGGGAAAGGGAGTCTCGAACGCTCCGTAGCGCGTGCCATCGGCAGCGGTTGTTGCTGTTGTTGATTTTCTTCTTTTTGTTTGACCGTCGGACTGTGTTCGCGGCCTGCCAGGCACATTGCACTACAGGCCGTCACCGATTTGAGAAGCAGTACTTCCCATGCAATTGAAAATCGTTTTCGTCTCCTTTTTTGCCCTTCACCTCCAAACGTGGAGTAGCGATGAGAGTGCGAGGATATTCTTGGGTTTGATGCCATGAGAGGCTGAGAGAAAGAGACCTGTCTTCCTCAGAAGTACTTACCCGAGGAGATCGGGAAGGCACAGGCCCCATGTTAGACTCTTGTGCCGTTCTTACGGCAGTAGAAAACGTAAAGTCGGAGTTGTGATTGCGATCTGGTGTAGCACAGCTGAAGAGGCTCATGCAGTTGGATTAAAATGTTGTAGAGCTGGCTCGTGATTCGAACTTGCATGAGGCTGTGCTCCGCCGGGATTGACTTTGACCGAGAGAGGGGTCATGGCGACTGGGAGTTTGGCGACGTTGGATGAACACAGGCTTTCAGCTTATAAGGAAGCCCTTGTCCACAGTCATTTGTACTTCGTTAAATTGCCCTTCATCCGAAAAATGAAATGGCATGAGCACGGGCTTGTGAGAAACGTATGTCGCATGGCATACGTTTCATCACATTTGACTCCCAAACGTAGTCATTTTTAGGGCATGCATTGATAATTGAAAGGTGAATCTGGACAAGGGGGCTTTTCGGTTGAACGCGCAACGGCTCTATCGGAAGGAAAACATGGCCAAACGGGCACTTCCACTGAGAATTTCAAAACCTGACCAAACGGGCCCTTCCGCTGAAGTTTTGGAAAACCTGGTGAGACGGACCCATCCGCCGAAGTTTTACTTGACCGTTCAAATGGACCGTTTCAGAAGGACCGTTTCAAGTTACCGTTCAGACTAAGACTTGGAAACGGCTAGGATTCGTTACGTCCTTCGTTCTGGTAACGTAACCGCAGAAGCAATTGAAAATCGGCCAACGGCCGATAACAGGGCTGTATAAGAGAGGCACTTCGAAAACTCCATTGCCTCTCTTCTCTCTTCCTCAAGTCGCCGCTTGTTTTCGTTACTCAACTCAACAAGCTTCAGACGGATCATCGTCACGGCCGGCTCTCAACAACTTGCGCATTATGCCTAATGCTGAAGAAAACCAGTCTTCGTCCGGATCCGCAGGCATGTCTGGCCCAGCGCCAAATCTGGAAAACCAGTCTCCTACCAGTCGCCCTCCGTCGGCCGCTCTCGCCACAAAGTTCAAGTCATTGGAAACGCAGGTCGCCCAGATTCTCTCTCTGCTCCAGACTTACCCCGCTGGTACGGCCCCAATTGCCGCTAACGCGGAGGATCCTGCCGCTCCGCCGGTTACACAAGCCGCAGAGCAACCGGTCGCCAGGGCCCCCCACGCGAGCCCCGCTCCACCGCAGCTCACGTCTGCTCATGCCGTCTACGCCGACCGGGGACTTCAGTTTACTCTTCCAGCTCCGTCTGCTCAAGGGATTGCTGGCACCGTCGCTACCCGCCAACAATACGGGGAAACTCAGCCTCTTCCAGAAACCCGCTCATCAGGCTCCGTTCCCGGCTAAGCGCTTTATTCCCGAGTCCGAGAAATTGTTCGGACGCATCAAGGAAGCGGGCACTAGGGACGGTTGGGAAGCTAAAGTACTCTGGAACGTCGGTTAGAATACGGAAACTGCCCTCGCCGCATCTCACACAGTGGCAGAGACTTTGTCCACCGGAACCACTCAAGCTGCTACTGAAGCTTTTTCCGTTCTGCACCACTATCTCCAAGTTTCGTACGAAAGGGTGCAGGAACGGGTCGACTTCTTCTCCGACTCCGTGGAATCAGGCAAGTCTGAGGCGGTACTTCTCCAGAAGTACTTGAAGTGCAATAATCGGCTGCACCGTGAGGGGGTGAAAAGAAAAGGAATTGAGGGGTATGACAAAGTGGGGGGGTGACAAGTGAAAATTATTTCACTTTATTATTTTAAGTATTAATTTTAATTAGTTGCATATTAGTTATTTAACATTAGATTAGATCTAGGATCTAGCGCCGAGAGCTACTGTAGTGGCTCCGGCCGGGCGATATATACCTTAGCCCTCTGACCACCAAGTCAGTAAAGGTAACCCGAGTTGCCAGAGTTGAATATCGCCTTGGGCGAAGTCCGTCTTTCCCAACACGCTCCCGTATGCCACATATTACGTTATCCTTTGCGCTCGGGGGTTCCCTTTCCTTTTCCTTTATTTCACCTATCCAGTTCTATTTCTATCTTTATTTCTATTCCCTTACCTTGTGTTGGTTCCACAGTGCCTGATTGCGATCGGCATTGTGACGACTGGAGTCATCAGGCTCTTGTGTTGGTTCTTTTGTTTGTTGTTGGTGCCATCGGCTTTGGTTGCGACCGGACCGGTGTAGGTGTCTTAGCCATCGGGCGACACGTGGGTGTAGCGCTGCCACTTGTTTACGTCCCCCGACGGAGGCTGTTGCGACGACGTCTCCCTCGAAGGTTCTGTTGTGTATACAGAACAGTGTTGGTTCCATCGGATACAGGTTGCGACCGCTCCGGTGTCGGTACTTTGCCATCGGGCAGTACGGAGGTGTACCGCTGCTACATGTTTGCTAATTACCGTCGGGCTGCGTTGCGACGCCCCCGTCAAAGACCTTATCAAGGCTATAATGTGTACCAGGCGCTCTGCGAGCATTGGCTTTACGACCCATCGGGACCGGCTTCTTAATCACCGCCCCGAACTCGCCGAGCGGCTGCCTGTACAAGACTCTACCACCATTCATCCCGGGCCGGGCATCTTTCTTTTGCCCCCCTTATCAGGTACTTGAGCTACTGTGGGCCGCAAACCCACTTAAAGGGAAAGGGAGAATCGGACACTCCGTGGGGCTGTGCCGTCGGCAACTTTTGTTGGTTATTGTTTGTTGGTTGTGTTGTTGCTAGACCGTTGGACCCTGGTTCCGGCCTGACAGGCACATTGCACTACAGTACTTGTGCTAGCAAGATCTGCCCTACGTCTCCCAAATCTACCGGGACACCAAGGAAAAGTTCGCTGAACTCCGTTCACAGGCCTACGGCAAGGAGTTCAACGAACAGGCTGCTTGCAACTCAGGAACTCAGGCTACTGGACGTGTGTCAAGGGGACTCCCAGGAAAGGGGGCACAGCGGTATCCGCCGCGCATCTCCAATTCAGGTGGCTCAGGCTCTTCCGGGTCCAGCTCCAAGTAATGGTCCGCAAACCGGACCCTTCTGTGCTATGACGCAACCCACACCGCCAAGCACGTTTCCGGGCCGAAGGGCTCAGGGCTCCGGACTTCCTAGTCCCACCCATCAAGTTCGGGGTGTACGAGAAACCGGTCAACGCAGTCAAATTGGCCACACATTTCGTTCTCCCCGAAATCTCGGTGGAACCTCTGGATTTGGAATGGCTACGCAACGAACTCACAGATGCCATTCGCCGCCACATATACGAGGAAATCTCCCTGGTAGAGGCTCATCTCCTCAACAAGCAAGGATTCCCAAAATCCAACGCATTCATCGTACGTACGGAAAAGCGACGATTGGTCGTCAACCTCAAACGGCAGTCGAACCTCTTTCGGTCTGTTCCCGTCAAGATGGGAACATTGGAATCCTTCGCTCTGGAAATCAAGCCGAACGACCACCTGCTCTCATTCGACATAGAGAAAGGGTACCATTATTTCAGACTGCATCCGGCTATCTGCAACTGGTTCCTCTTCAGAATTGATGAACGTTACTTTCGCTGTATCGCCCTACCATTTGGATGGAAGCTGTCCCCGCTCTACTTCGTCAAGTTCATGCGACCGTTCGACGAGTACACCAGAAACCGGCTCAATCTCCGCATTCACCCATACATGGACTATTTTTTGGTGGCGGTTCCAAGCCAGACGGAACTCCGCAAAGCGCAACGGCTCCTGGACAAGCTGCTGCTCAAAACTGGTCTCCGCAGAAAGCCAGGCAAGGGGTGCTGGGACGGGTCGCAGCGGTTGGACCACGTTGGTTTCGTGATGGACACCAAGGCTCAGGTGTTCGGGATAACGAACAAACGGATTCAGAAGATTCAGACCTTCGCTCGGAAACTGCTACAGCAAGCCAGGCAGAACCCGAGGTTGGTGGAAACATCGCTGTCACGCCACTTCCTAGGGGTCGCCATTTCATGCTCTCTGGCCATCCCTCTCGCCCGATTCTACACCCGTTCACTGTACGAGTCGTTACGGGGACTAACGAAGCGGCGCGTGAAGCTCAAACACGCAGCCATCCGGGACTTGGTATACTGGAAGGAACTGGTCAAATCACCGTCTACGCGCCCTCTGCATCATCAAACGGCCACAATGGCAATGCACTCCGATGCATCAGCCTCACTTGGGATGGTAGGAAAGCTGGGACACGACCTCAGGATGGGACAACCAGGGGTCTGGGAAGCGAAAGGGCTTTGGGGTCCGCATCTACGCACGAAGCCCATCACTTTTCTGGAACTCATGGCAGTAACAGACAATCTGAAGGCATTCGTAGAAGATCTTCGAACGGGCACTCATCTCCGCGTATGGGAGGAAAATCAGGCCGTGGTGCACATACTCAACACTTTGACCACGCGCTCACCAGCTCTCATGAAGAAATTACGAGCGTTACACAGGGTACTGCTCAAATTGGGCCTCTCAATCGGGTCACGATACGTCACGTCCCTTCTGCATTCAACCGTTTCGCGGATCGCCTCTCTCGTTTGCATTCGCTGGAAGATTGGAGGATCAACACCCGGACAATAAGGGCGCTCTGACACGAGATGGAACCAACAATCGACCGTTGCGCGGACCAAGAGTCAACGATCTGCAAACAGTTCAACAGTCGGTACCGCTCACCGGGGTCATCAGGAATCGATTCGTTGTAGCAACATTGGCGGCAAACAGTCAACGTTTGGAACCCACCGCTCAAGCTTATCCCACTCGTTGTGGAGAAGATCATTCAGGAATCGGCAACGGGCCTACTGGTCACCCCGTGGTGGCCCGCTCAGTCGTGGTGTCGTCCCCTCAAGGAAATCGGAACATTTCAGTTGTTCCACGCGCCAGACGTCAATCTACCACCATTGTAGGCACCGCAGCACCTGCCAATAGCACCGTGGAAAATAGTCGTTTGGACAATACGCAGCAAGTTCCTCTAGCCGCTTCGCTTCGTGGTTCAGTCCTGCGCACCGCTGGAGTCAGAATCTCAGGCGGAGGGACTACTATCGCTGGAATGATTCATCGCTCGAGCGCCGAACACCTGGAAGAACAATGAACGGTTCTGGCAAAAATGGACTACTTTCAGTACGTTGGAAAGGATCGACCCATGGGTAGCAGATGAAGGATCTTTGCTCAGGTATCTCGGATGGCTCTTCGACTCAGGAACGATTGCTGGCCGTTCAGTCAAGAATTACATCTCTGCAGTTATAACGGCCTACAAGCGCGTCAAATTGCCCGTTGGATACACCACGCTCATCCAGCTCGCGCTGGCCGCCTACCAACAATCTGACCTGGATCATCGCGCCGAAAACAACCCTGAAGCACACAAGGAACGTCGGGCTCTCCCAAACACTGCGACCAAGAAAATCTTCAGCGCTTGCTATGGTCGCTCCCGCTCTCAACCGTCAGTTTATTCGGACCGCTCCGCTGTTCTGGCTTCCTACGTCTTCTTCGAAAGGGGTGCGGCTGGAGCCGCGCTTCGTATGGACAACATTCAAGTCTCGGAACGGTCAATTGACCTGGCAATCGCTTTACGGAAGAATCGGTCTCGGGTGGAACATACCCTCTCCTACCTTAGACTATCTCCAGACAAGCCTTCGCTCATCGACCTGGTCTTACGGTACGACCGTTACCGCCGGAACACTCGCTCCACCAGTCGCTACTATTGGGGCCTCCCGGATCAACGGCTCACACCGTCCTCGGCAAGCATTGCCGGCTGGCTCCAAGCTTCCCTGTCTCCCGCTGGCGTCACACCACCTCCGCAAGTTTTGTGGTTCTCACACTCACTTCGCATGTGTGCCGCATCGGAATGCGCTGCAATACGCGTTCCATCCTATCTCATTCGCATCTGGGGGATTGGAGTGTCGCTTGCACAATGGAAGAATCCTATCTCGACGCTCGCGTACAGCCGTGCGAGGATTCCGTCTTCTTTTTTCGGACACCTCTCCAAAATCTCGAGTACTCCCTATGGAGTTTGTTCAACACTATTCAGTGCATTCATTGATAATTGAAAGGTGAATCTAGACAAGGGGGCTTTTCGATTGAACGCGCAACGGCTCTATCGGAAGGAAAACATGGCCAAACGGGCATTCCCGCTGAGATTTTGAAAACCTGGCCAAACGGGCCCTTCCGCTGAAGTTTTGGAAAACCTGGTGAGACGGACCCATCCGCCGAAGTTTTACTTGACCGTTCAAATGGACCGTTTCAGCCTGACCGTTTCAAGTTACCGTTCAGGCTAAGACTTGGAAACGGCTAGAATTCGTTACGTCCTTCGTTCTGGTAACGGAACCGCAGAAGCAATTGAAAATCGGCCACCGGCCGAAAACAGGGCTGTATAAGAGAGGCACTTCGAAAACTCCATTGCCTCTCTTCTCTCTTCCTCAAGTCGTCGCATGATGTCTCACCTCCCTCCCTCAGCTCCGCTGCTCATTTCATCAATTCATCACTGGGTTCTCTTCTTTCCCTACTCTTCTTGCGTGGCTTAACCATTCAAGACTGTTTTACTCTTACGCTCGGTTAGATAACGCGACCTTCAGTCGCTACTGCTTGCGCGTGCTTACTTCGAATGATCGCGGTATCGCTTTGTTTCCCTACTTTTGGTACTGAAAACTCGCGCCACGCGAAGGCGGATAACTGTTGCAAATCTACCCTTACGGGTGAGGTTTAATCATTCGGGTAATCTGGCACTGTAAGCATTTCTAGACCGAGTTCCATTCAGAGTCATTAGGGAATAAAGTGTAATCTTGTGTCTTCAACACTATTCACTGCGTAAACTCTCTATTGTCCATCCTACTGTACTACTGTACTCTATTGTGCAATACACTGTACTTTGTCATTACTACTGTACTTTATCATATACAACCTCCGGGCTGTAATGTGTCCGACACGTTGTCGGGCTGTACTGCCCACGTGTAGTTCGTTCGCTTGTAAGACACATGTGTGGTCCATCTGCGTGTAAGGCTCACGTGTAGTCGCGCGCCTGTCATGAACCCGCGGCGGCGGGTGCTGTACAAATTTCAAATCTTGGCTGTGATACCACAAGGTCGGCAAAGCCGGCGTTTCTCACTGCAAAACACGACAGAGACCCAACGCGGAGCAGGCAGACGTTAATTACAGAGTGCATGAAAATAGATGTGACCGCGCCACCTATTAATGCTGTCTCCGAATCGTGCCAGTTTTGGGGTCTCGCACTGGGCGGCACTAATGAGTACGGCCCCCCGTATACGAGATTATTGATTCCAAACAGGTTTGATACCATGACAAAGCATCGAGGAAAAACTAACGGAGATTTCTAATGTATATGCTTTATTCAATGACTATTGTTGCGAATGCTATCTCATATCGACAGATATCTAGGGACAAGTGTCACGCTTGGACTGGATATGTTAAGTCTGTGATGTAGGATGGCATACGTGCTAGGATGGCAGTGGCAATTGATGACCAGATAGCGTAGCTAATGCGTTGTTGTAGACGCAACTTCACGGTGCCATATGCACAATGGCTGCAGTAGGGAATGTTGAGGGCAAGGGCTTCGATGTTATTCATCGTGTTCGCTGAACAAGCCCCGAGCGTGTCGAAGGAAAGGGGAGCGAAGTACCAGTCGAGGGCGGGAATCTCTGCATCATTTGGAAGTTGCAGTGCTTCGCGGAGTGTGCGGTGTAGGGTCTGGCGCTTCGAGAGGTCCCCGGCTTCCGCGGCTGCGGTGGGTCGTTCTGCAGTTTGGCGGATACATGCTGTGGTGTATGGGCTGCGTATGGTCACATCATATGCGGTACGCTTGTCAGGAGGCATTCCTGGAGGGAGAGCACCCGGTTGCACAAGTATATCTGCCGGGCGATGGTTGGTGTTGGGGATCAGGAATGGAACTTCAAGGGTGCAGGCGAGGCCGGCGGCTCGAAAAGCGTGTGTAGCCAGTTGGTTGCGTAGTTTGTTGTGACGATTGATCATGCCGGAACCTGTTTGGCAGTGTGTAGCGTGATCTCCCCGGGCGTCCATGCGACGGGAGCAGTGCGAGCAGCGAAGCGGGATGATTGAATCGCTGTAGACAGGGACGTCTGGATGCCGGCGGAGCATTACTGACCACTGCGCAGAGTGTACACGAGTGATAAGAGAAGGGTGTGCTGTAGGGAAGGTGGAAGCGCCGGCCGATAAAGGGAATGGTAGCGCACACGGTGACGAACAGATATCGGGGTGTGGTCTGTTGGGTTGGGGCGGGTGATCCAGTACTCAGTCTTGCTGCCAAAACTGGCGTGATGCAGCTGCGTGAATAACCTGAAATAGGAAGTGGTGAGTGCCTTCAGGTCTCTGTGTAAGTGCGTCCGGTTCGTATTGGCCGAGGTCATAGTTGGCCATAGTAGAGCGGGTAATTGGATAAGCGGGTGGGCGGTCAACTAGTGGGAGTTGGCGCATCAAGGAACGGAGGTGTGTACGAGCAAGGCCGAAGTATTGCAAAACGGGGAGGCCTTGACGGCCTTGGAGGCGGTGTGGAGCGGAGGAGATGAGACTGGCTGCGTATGATGCGTGCACGAGAGGGGTGAGAGCGATGAATCCGTGGCTTCCGAAGCGGAAAGGGAGGCTGACTTGTCGGATGACTGCAGTGGACAGGGGGATATTAGTTATCTTGGAGTAGACCATGTATTGGTGTTCTTCGAATTGGGTGGCAAAGGGGAGCGAAAGACGTGGGGGAATGAGTCGGATCAGATGATGAACACGACAGGCAGATGCGCACATTCGGTGGAGGTGGAACTTGATGCGTGCATCTGGAAGGGCTTGTAGAAGGTCCAGAGTGGCGTTGCAAGAAGCAAGTTTTTTGGACATGTGTTCCTCTATATACTCCGGAGTGCGTATCGGAGAGCTAAAGAGGTCAATTCCGTCCACGGAGATGTGTTGGGGCGAGAATATGGGTGAAAAAGCTGCCATGGTGGCGACATGTGCTGAGGACACGAAGACACGCGTCTTCGCTAAATTGATGTAGAATTGGTGCCGGGTTCCTGCTGAGTGCAGAAATCTAACAGCCGTTAGGACTTGAGAGAGTGGTCCGGGTAGCGTGATCTCGTCGGCGTAGGCTGCCACCGATGGGAGGTTACAAACACCCGCGAGCTCGCGCAAGAGCTCATGGACGGAAAGGGAAAAAGGAGCATGCTTGGCGGGTCACGTTGTTGAGCCCCTTCGCGGCTTATGATCACCGGTAGCGGGGAAACGGGTATGATTAGGGGCGGAGCTGAGCCAGCGTATATTTGGTTACAAAAGCGGGCGAGAGAAGGTGCTCGGAGAGGAAGGGTGTCCAGAAATCGCTGGCGGGAGCAACGGTTGAAAGCGTTACTAGATCGATGGAGACCACAACGAATTCCGTGCTGCAGGCATGCCGACCTGTCATCATTCGTGTGTCATGTATTATCGCGTCGAGGCCGGCGCGGATTCCGTTGGCCTTTTGTATAGGATGTAGGTATTCACGTGTATCATCTATGGCGGTGGGGAGCAAGGTCTTTATCACAACACGGCGGAGCACCTGGCCTATAGCGATTGGTCTAATTTTCCAGGGCGCGGATTAAGGGGAAGGAGAGTGGCAGCTGCCATGAGTGGGATTGTTTGGGTTGGGAGATTACCAGATGCGAGGAGCCGCATTAGATTAGAGAGAACAGACAGACCTGTTACACCAGCTTGGGGCGTGATGGGGCTGGTGACTAGGAGGTGTAGGAGGCGAGGGGTCATGAGGTGAGGTCCAGGCGCCGAGTGAGGATGGAGAGACCTGACTGATCTCCGTACTGCGGATTCGTCAATCTCTGGCGGAGGTGGAAGATCATGCTGAGGAATCGGGATAATCGGGGCGGCAGGTGCGGGGTGGATGGCAGATAGCGCGGCCTGAGTGTTACGGTCGTTCAAATCTGCAAGCGGGGCGTTGGTCAAGGATTTCATGGCTCTTCCATATTGCGCTTCGGAGGCCAAGCGCATTCCGCGACCGCGTCTGCGGGAGGCTGGAGTGGTCGTGGGCCTTGTGCGGGGGGTGGCAGATGTGTCACAAGTGACGTGCGTTATGTGGATCCAGGGCCTCGCGCCATAGGGCGGGCCATTCAGACTCGGAACCAGCACGGCGGAGGCGTGGAGATAAAGCTCGACGTTGGCCTGATTGTGTTCGCCATCCAGGCTCACCACGGAAAGATCATCGGGGCACTGCGGTCGGGAAGAGGTGGGGGCGGAGACATGCAGCGTGCATGTCAAGGGGGGAGAGGCCAGCTGATGCTTTTGTGATTAGGCGAATGAGGAGCAGCACCGTGGCGTGCGAGCACCGCCCAGGGATAGAGTTGAAGATGTCAGAAGGGCGGAATGGGGACCGAAGAATTTCTTCAACTGAAGGAAGGGGAGAAGAGGCAGAGGATGAGGAAGGCGTGTTGTGAGCGAGGGGCGGTACCTGGGACGAGGGCGTAGCAGAGGATGAGAGAGACTGTTGACTCATTGTGATGACAAAGGGTGCCGGAGCGGAACCGCGACAGAAGAGAGAGAGAGACTGCGGAATCGGCGGGCCGAGGGGAGAGCCGCGGAGATGGAGAGGGGGCGTTTGGTCAGGGCATTGGGGGCGGCTGAGGGGTCGGCGTGGTCAGGTAGCGGCGGACAGGCGGGGAAGGGGGAAGCGCTTCAAAAGGGGAGGGGGGATTGTGGGGCGGTCGGACGAGGAAAGAGGGGAGGGAGGGGGAGGCGGAAGGAGATAGGGGAGAGCGGGGGAAATAGCTGAGGTCGCATGCGCCGTAGCAGGGTCGGGGTGAGCGACGGTGGCAGCGGCATCACGGGTGGGGACGCTGGGAACAAGGACCGGAACGGGCGGAGCAGGAGGACGAGCCGCAGGGGGACGAGCAGGCGAAGTGGGTGGAGCGGAAGTCGAGGCGGCAGTGGGAGCCCGGGTAGGGACCTCGACGCCGACTTGAGGGGCGGCAATCGCCGCAGCAGGGGCAGAGGCGTGCGACGGAGAAGGAAGGGTTGTCGCAGGGCGGTGAAGGGCGGGTCGAGCCACGCGAGTAGAGGGTCCGGGTGGATTATGATTTCTAATTGACATCGCTGCCGCTCGTCAGGTCTGTAATCGCCAAGAAATATCCGTCATCTCAACACATGATGGTCGATGGATTGACAAGGACGGCTACAGAAGCACTAATGGTCAAAGTGTTGATGTCTGGCCATAATGAACTCAAGTGGCGGAATATTCGAAACTAAGTATTACCATGCCTGTCTTATCGGTACATGCTTCGGCAACTATCGAACGTCTAATACTTTTGACGTACAAAGGCGTACTACTTTTGGAGAAGTGAATGTGAAACAGTAGGGGCGTGATTGCCAAACGGCAAAAACGATTTTAATTGGCGCCCGTTATCAAGCGCTGTGTACCCAAGACACCCGAAGTTTTTCCCCCTCCGTATCTTAGATAGTCCGCATTTCAGTCCTCCGCGTGGCTCCGAGTAACGGGGAACATAAGAAGTCAGACAAGCAAAGACACATACCGTACCACTAAAGTCGGCCGCCGACTCTCGTACCGTAAACGAGCTGGCGGGCGTCTGCAGTTTTCCCTCGGAGTACTCAATCTTTGCCGCAATTTCCTCATCAACAATCCATCCCTGCGAATATTTTGTCCCCAATCAACTACTGCACCACGTATGGGCGGCGATGACGGTAGCGGCAAGAGTTCGCAAGGTCCAATCGATGGAATGCTACTTGGGGACAGTTCCCACCAATAGGCAGGCGTGTGGAGCACCGTAGTCCAAATAAACAGCGTGGGAATGCCCGTGTGCTAGCGTCTCGCAATCTCCTTTCGAGGGTTCAAGTGGCCATTCGTGGCCTAACCTTTACTGTACTGTACTCAGTTCAGTGAAGACCGTTTAGTCGCCTTTCCCTCTCCCTTCTTCTTTCTTTCCTCCTTCGTCTCTGACCAACCCCCCCTTATCTCGTTCCAGGGAATCAACCCTGCGCTTGCCCATTTAGGACTTGCACCTCCGAGCAGCCCAATCTATTCTGGGTAGGAAGAATGACAATTATTATCCCCAATTAAAGTACTAGATGCTTAATGTTGCCAGCCAACACGTGGCAAATTGGCCTCCCTGCAACACCTCCCCCTTCATGCGCGACCCATGCCAGCACGGCAGGGTAAGCAGGAACAAGCTCACGATTCCTCGGCAAGCGCCGGTCCGTATGAGCGAAGATCATTGATGGCCACTGGAAGACGTCCATCCACCAGCAGTTGTTCGAGTAGTTGGGCAGTGACCCCGGAGAGTGGCTTCGTAAGGGGGTCATCGGGATTGGTGGTGCCAGCGATCCAAACAATGCGGTCAATGACTGCATCTTCGTAGTCCATGCGAAGCTGGTGGACACTGGTAGAGGTTGAAAGGTCGCGTGGCTGACGTTGCGTAGCAAAGCAGCGGTGTAGCCCGCGAGAATCAACAGCGAGGGTAATGAGGAGACTGATGCCTGTAGATGTAAAGTACACTTCGCGTAAATGCACTGCGCTCGATACAGCAGTTGTGGCAGCAATGGTCTCCGCAGCCCCCGAGGACGTCGCCACGCGCCGTTGCTTACGAGACTGCCATGATACAGTATGAAAAATGCTTCCAATAGAGTTTCCATACGCGATCCCAAGGAGATAGCGTTCCTGTGCGACACCCCTGAGGTCTGCGACATGTGGAAAACCGGCATCACTGAATGCTACAATGTGCGCTGCAGTGCGCTCTGGCGGTGTAGGGCGCAGATATGTAATAATCGGGATTCGTTTCTTGATGTCACGTATTATCCCATTAACCTGTTTCAGCCCACCAACCGTGAGAGTCGGCACCAACTGTTGTATAAAACTGGCAGCAAAGGCACTGAAGGGCGAAACAGCAACGCCTAGGTAATTTAATAGCCCAGCCCGTGAGCGTACATGCCGGATCTCCAACGGGGTAAGAGGACTATGAACTTGCTTATGGCGGGACGGAGAGACCAGCACGGGGGTCAATTCCTGCAACATGGCATCCATAGTCACAGTTATCTCATCAGGAGTCTGTTGAACAGAGGTAGAGTTAATGTGCAAAGGCGTCAGGGTAACATGCCAGGAGCTCAATTCAAATGCCTGTCGGATCCCGTCCTCTGTAAATTGAAGCCATTCGAGATTCCGGGCTGCCACGACGAGGTCATCCACGTACTTTGTAATAAAACGGAAGGGGTTCCTTTTTCGGTACATGGAAAAACTGTGGAAGGCCGATAACGATAGCCAGTCCAATTAAGCGTACCAGAACGTCGTCCGACGCACGTTGAGATTTGCGACCAGCCGAGACGATACCATACATTGTAGCAGTGAGTAGCCACAAAACAGTACGGAGTTGCAGCTCACGAGGTGGCCTTACATAGACGTCCCGAGCGGCTGGTCCACATTGTGTGTAAGCTCCGCGTATATCCCTTTTAGCAAGGATCATGCCGGACAATCCGGCAAGACAGTAAACGAGTCGAAATGCCATGTGGGAAGCAACAGCAGCATCAGTTCTTAAAGATTCTCGTTCGTCGTCCTTATTTCCATGTACACAGAGCCTTGCCTTGAGGTTATGTAGCTCACTGGCCTCGTCGATGACCTCTTCGTCATCTTTCTTCACTTTATACACCAAATGTGAAGATATTATGTTGGCGTCGGAAGGTACGTCTTTTCCGTGCACACCCTTCATATTAGGAAACCAATTCTTCTCCAGTTCGAGTTGCCGGGATCCCTCATAAACCCACTCAGGGATGAACGGTGCCTCATGTTTCATAAATTGGGAAGTATGAAAAAGTGACATGGCCTTCAACAGAGCATCCTGCGCTAATTCATCGCGACGGAGCGGATTTGCGAGCATCGTTAGTTTCCAAGTAGGCTTGCGCTCGCGAGTCGAACGCCGTAGAGCCGGCGCTTCTGCGTCGGTCTCCGGCGGGAGTGCCGAAGTAGAGTCCGTTTCCTTGTCACCTTCGATGTCCTCTGTGACCGAATGTACTATAGGGGTTTGCGGACCTGTGTCGGACTCTGCGTCGGGATCATTGCTTGGGGTACTGCCACTGGATTTCGAGGACGTGCAGACGTTTGGCATGCTGTGTCTTGAACCAGGGGGCCCAGCCGCGACATCGCGAGTGGTTTTTGAGCCCGCCGTCGGAACAGGGTCTGCCGGGTTGAATTCTGAATTGGGGTCACTGTCAGATTCACTCTCTGAGTCTGGCGATTGCAGCGAATCATCTATAGTGGATTCAGCTTCGTTGAATCGGAATATTTTTGGCACGTGGTTTGGAGAGTTCGCCTGAACCTCATCAAAGTGAGTACCAAAATAAACAGGATTCCTTGGCTTCGTTGTAGTATAACCCCCCCCTGGGGGCTTTTTAGCTAGATTGGATCAACAACAGGATCCCCTACTGTAGAGCTCGACGCTCTACAGTACAACCGCGCCTGTCCACGTGTACACCACGGGGACAAGGGACACGCGCATACACGTGTACACGCGTACCACGCGCGAACGAAGCGCGCACGCACCACGGGTAATACGTGTACTGTCAGCCTCGACATAGCTGACAGTATTACAGTGCAGGCCGACCTGCACTACAGTAGCCCACTACAGTACCTCGGTACTGTAGTGTTATGATAGATTGTTTTGTATATTAAACATGGGGCGGACCGGCGGTGGAGGAGGACAAGCACGGACTTGTCACAGACCAACCGTCAAGGTCCGACTTCCCGCTTATTCTAAGGTAACGCTCGCTAATTACCTTAGAAGCGGCACCGAGCGGTACGCCCACGAGCCGGCTCCGCCTCCGCCCGTCGGTACTGGATCGTTACCCAGTACGGCGCCGGGGCGTCGAGGCGTCCAACCGCTCGCGTGTACCGGCGTCCTCCCCGTCCCCGCTCTACCACGCGACCCGGGCCCGCTGCCCGGTGCCGTTAGCTGGTGTCCCGCTTCACCCCCGTCTTCCCGATCGACAAGGGTCTCGGTCGAACTGTGCATACACCCCCCCTAGCAAACCAACCGTAGTATGCGTGTAGTATGACTATTGGGGCATTTGCGCAGTATGTGCGTAGTATGTGTACCGTACGGATGCAGTGTATGTGATATGGCCCATGCACTGTACTTTACAGCACCGTAGAACTGCAAGCATCATACGTTCAAACTATGGCAACACTACGGCTATACTGCAGCATATCGCAATGATCCCACAAATCGGACAGGAATGCGGGACGCGTATGAGCAGTTCAGACCCCTTCTCATGCCATCTATATCGAGCGCATCTGCACTAAATATGTGGTGGCAGAAAGACTTGCGCGGAACGACACTTGGCAACAGTGCTCTTCTCAGCGACAAGTCGTGTACACCGATTACACGAACACATATGTTATCGGTGTGCATATGTACACGTTTATTGTATGCGAACACCCACTTACAGATCATTACACGTATCCTCCCGTTAGAAATCATCAGCAGGTTTCTCGCCTCCACTTCGCGGCCTTTACCGTATCGTCTTATATAAGTCCTCGTGCCTCGTCCCGCGCCGCACCTCTCTCTCCGCATCCCGCCGTCTCAGAGTTCCCCCTCCCCTCCCGTACCCCTGCGCAGCGCCCGACCTCGTCCTGCCTCCGCCTTTTCCTCGCCAACTAATTCTTCCTACTCACGTCTGGGGAAGTTCGCATGGGTTGCGGCCTGCAGGTGGAGGAAGATCTCGGGAACCTTCTCCATATCAAATGCCCGAAGTTGAGCAATTCCTGTGTCGGCAGCACGGAATCCATGCGGCGACGAACGAGGACGAAGGGTGGGCGTCGGCGTGGGCGGCATAAAGAACGAATGTTCTTCTGTTTGTTCGCCTTTCAAGTAATTCTGCTCACATCGGGGATTTGCGACTGACCCATGCGGCGTAAGAGAATGCGTAACCAAATGTATTTGGCTGGCATGACTGATATTGGAAACAGTCGTCGTAACAAACTCTTTTCCATTATAATCCTCCCTGCCGTTAGGTTGTTATCAAGAATTTTCCCAGCCCGCCTTCCTCCTCCTCTCCCTCCGTATCTCGCATCCAGATGCAAAGAAGTTCGAAGTAAACGTATCCCAACCCCCCATGTCTATGCACAAAATGCCCGCGCCATGAAATATGCCTCGTAGTGTGTAGATGCCAATCTGCATACGGTGGACAGTCGCGCCCGTGGTCGGATTGTCAACGGACAAGGCGCTGTGTGCATCCTATCTCCGAACCCCATTCTGCGGTTACCACGTCGCGCCTTGATACATTGCCCCAGCGTTATCGCAAAGACGAATTCATATTTGATTTGGTTCCCCCCGGCGCTCTGTCCCGATCAGCTTATCCCGTTGTGACGAGTGTCCTGTTCACTCCGTCAGGTCCGATTTCTTCGCTTTTCTGCAATCCGTAGACTTTCAGATATGGATCAAGGAACACGGTTGGCTTGAGTCTGGGCTCCAGCGATTGGTGCTCAAAAGCACCGATAGAGTTCAGCACAACCGATGCGTCTTCTACAGATGTGTTCCGAAAGACATCTTCAAACCTAACTGGTTCGTAGACGTGATCGTATATGTCAAACAGCAACCCCCCTGCCCAGTCGAATAGTACCAGGTCCCGTACTGATACAGATCCGTTGACAAGGAACTCATACCTGAGAAGTTTTAAAACTTTCCCATAATAGACGTCCCGACAGTCATCACTCTCTTCCGTGCAGAACTCCGCTGAGACATACCAGTCAGAGCGCAGCATTTCTGCCCGATGACGTCTTGCTTTGCTCGCCCCAATTACCTGAAACCCACATCCCATTGGCACTCGGGCTCTGCCAAAGCACCAAACAAAATTTTCGGACACAGCATCATTTGCTTTTGCAACCTCCAAACCCTCGGCTCTGCAGATACAAGCGGCGAGCAGCTGCTTTGTCCTTTTATGCCCATGGTAGGGGCTACGAAGGGTTTCGCCATCACGGGGTGCCAATAGCTGCACCCTGGACCCTGCCCCACCATCCTGCGCATATTCATCTTTTGTAACAAAATGTGTCTTGAACTACAACTTGACATGCTCTCCCACCTTTGCGTTCTCAATTAGAGACTCCGAGGCAAGGTAAGTCGCGTGGAGGTGATGGTTAATGTTCCCAATGTAGCGTTCCATCGTGAACTGGCTGTAGCATGCGAGCGGGCCGCATTGCTCCACCATCCACCCTAAATGAATAACATCGTGTGTTGTCGACTTACACACTCCTATCCGCCGCGCATCGTATTTGTAGTACAGAGACTCATATCCTCGAACGAATTCCACACCCAGACTCTTCATTTGTTCGACGTCTGCATGCAATAATGAAGGTCTTCGAGATAGCTCCACCAACGTTGACAGCACATGAAGATTGCGGAGATACGCGTGCGGTAAGATCCCATCAAGCAGAATAGTTGCAAGATTTGTCAAAAATTCGATGCACTCGGCGGCCTTCCAGCCTGAACAGTTAGAGGTAGCGCGAGGAAGGTCAGGGAAAGCAGACTGAGATGCGCCTTTCAGCACTTCGCTTAACTCCCTATCGATGTGTATTCAATCTGACGAGCTGATGACAAAGCGATCGTCCTCTCGCCTCGTCTCCTGCAAGTGAATGCATTTCCCCTTCATGATGGCCATAATGTCCTTGCACACATTCATCCAATTGTGCATAATATCGATAGGGAACGAATGATAAGGGTAAACAGAGTGTATCGAGAGGGGAATCGTTCTCCATTTCAGACTTGTACGTCTACGAATTCTTTCTCTTTCAGCATTTGACGTTCTTGGATTCTCAAGAGAGGATAGCGTTTGCTCAATCTCGGCGGATGTGCGGTAGCGAGGGTTATCAGGTTCCCAAAGGATATGCATTTCTGTATTACCAACGTCCTGGTCATGCGCAATGCGGAATGCAGTTGGGTCATCGTCGGACGGCACCACAACTACACATCTTGTCGGATAATACATGTGCCGGTGAATGGGACAATAAACACCTGCAAAGAAGCTGAATCGACAAGGACACCTTCCATTGTGACCTACGAGACCAGCTTGTTTGTTGATTGCAGGCTTATCTCTGGTTGCGAGGATAACGTGAACCCGACCTTTCTCCACGTTACCGTTGAAAAGTTGTACCGGTGTACCGCCGTCACTATTGATTTCCCTGATTTCATCTCGTAGAGGTTGGAACCGTGTGTCAAGATCCTGTGGCTCCGAAGGTCCCTTGAATAAAGCCAATTAGAACTATATTCTTGACAAGATAGCGCATATCAGGCGAGAGATTGTAGAGGACGGCCACAATAGGCCAGCAGTCGTAGCTCTGATTTTCAAACGTCTGGAACCCGTCAGTGCTGGGGGCGATAAAAATATCGTGCTGAGCAGCGCTTGGTCCGCCGCAGTCGTGTGCAATTTGTGCGTAAACGTTTCCATCGAAGAAGTCTTCATACAACTTCTCGTGCGCGGGATCTTGAGCCGACGATGTCCGTTCCGCAATTTGCTTCTGATGGTAGTCAAAGACATGACCACAGCTTACCTCATCTGCAGCCCATGACACAATCCTTGGTAACAGTGATAGGTACTCAAACGCAACAATTCTGGTGTCGTTCCTTCCCTCGCACAACAAACACAGCAAATATCGTCAACATATTCTTTGCGCGAAAGAAGCATGTGGTTTCGACATGCCAGATATACAACTGGGTAATAGGCAGTGTACTTTTCGAAATTGCGACGCATCTGCCGTGCGAGCCACGGTGCCTCCGCATTTCGCAGAATATCGTTCTGTGCATCTAGTTTGAGGCCATGCCTGAGGAAAATGTCTATGAGACCACGGTTCCCTAGAATCCAATGATCAAATCTCTCCCTTGCCGCAGCTTTTATCCCACCCCTGTCATGAAAATCTTCATCTGAAGGTGGCGCGTCCCCATGCTCGTTGCAGTGGTAGTTGAGGTTGTTGTTCGGTAGATTCTGGCTTGATAGGACCGTGGGAGATACTGTGTCAGTTCGAATCTCGCCAAGGATGGGGTCCCCAGAAATGACGGTTTGGTCGTTCATATGTTGATAGTCATCTCTCATCACTGAATTTTGTGATTCAAGGGGCAAATAGGACGACAGCACGCACGTGGGAATTGCGCATGCGGAAGGGGAATGAATATCCTGATAATTGCGAGGGATTTCTTCTGATGTTAGGTCATTTCCTGAGTCTCCTCTTTCAAACCCTTCTCCTACACTACTTAAAATTTCAACGGAAGGACACCTGCTTGTATTTCCTGAAGTTCCCGAGCTAGGGAGATATGCATCAGGATCGTCCAAGATAATCCTGCTTGCCATATCTAAAGATCCACATGCTTCTGCATATGAGAGGACTTCACCACTATTTGATTCGGTAGCAGAGAGTGGGTGAGGCATTGCAGAAAATCGGTCCTGGTCTGGGTGTGTATGCCTACTAGTTGTACGATATTGTGGAATGCTCGTGCCACCGCCTTCTTCGTTCATAGATAAAAACGCTTCAAGTTGCATTGCAACATTTCCGTCGGAGTACTTATGCCCGTTCCCCAACAGGGGGAGCCGGAGTTGCCTTGTGTATTCGTTCGCAATCTTCCGATGCTTTGCCGTTGTGCTCCTCACCACTTGCTTCCCAACATGACTATAACTGCAGCGATAAGAGGCCAAGCAGATATACTTTTCCGGCTTCTGAACTATTAGGATGCTGTGCGACACAATTTCTCTGTGGAGCCCTTGTGGCGGAGGTAACAAGTGCAATTGCATTGGATAAATAGCGTATTTCAGTTAGAAGCAATCCAGTATAGGGGCGGCATGTGCAATACCGTTGCCTGCATGGCATATGCGCCATGAAATGTGAGGGTTGTTGAACTTTTAAGCGAAAGGAAAGGCATCATCCAAGCATTGTCATCTGCCCCAGTTTCGGTTCGTACTCGCGCTCGAAACACGACCCTCGCATGAAACGCTCCTCACCTTTGACATTTTCCGTCTCATCTCCCCATTCTCCATTACGTTCGCTACCCGTATCAGATATAGAAGATATGTTGCCCGTGATGCCGCTTCAGCAGGTCCAGGCGGGCATAGTCCAACTTACAAAGGGCACCCGTGCAATGGGACTGTTCCCAGATGATCAGAATATTCCTCGACCTCCCCCAATACCAGAACATATTGCGACTTGCATCAACACGAAAAGGGACAAGAGGAACCCGTTAGCACAGAAGGAGAAGGATGCGAAAGCATACTTTAACGTCCTGCGAGAACTCGGGGAGTACGTACATGAACATAACCAAAAGCATATTGACAATCCGAAAATGCATTATCGCTGGTACGACGCAACGCTTAGCGATAAGCAGAGGATTGAAACGCTTCTGTGGATTTGTTGAAGACTTGGCTCTTAGGATCCTGGGAAGGAAATATGGAGAAGAAACATACGACAAGTCATATCGAAAACTGCCCCATCATCTCACCCTTATCATCCTCCAAGCAGCTTCGGACGCTAACTTCGACCCGTTGACGCAAGGGGTCCGCAACTACGCCATTCGAAAGATCGTCTCTGCGAAAATGATTTCAAAACGCAAGGCAAACATTGCCGCCAAGAAGATGGAAAAAGAGCGCACTCGTCAGCTTTTGATTGCACCTGCTACTACGACTGGATGTCGAAAAACGGGGCAAACAAATACCAAGGACATCGCACTGGAGATCCATTCGAACTGCGACATGCCATCAGATTTCTTCAATGGTCTTGCTTGTACTACTGTGGCGGATCTGCCAAACTGCATTGCCGTAGCAGTCCCTGAATACAATGTGAGTTTCTCGTTAAGCCCCTCCGAAGAACCCGGGGAAAGTACCGCAAGATTTGTGGGGCGCACTCCAACCGCAGTAACACGTCAAAATGATGCATCGCATTATGTTCACAAAAAATTGGGGTCCCGAAAGCCGAGCGTTGAAATACCGGTTCCCGACCATTATGAAACTGGAAACAAACGAAATAAAGGGCCATCGAAAATGGACATTGATTGTCCTGGGGTAACAAAGCTCGTAGGTGAGTCGCAAGAATGAAACCTGTCAGCAAAGCACCGCTGTCAACATTCCACGAACATCTTGGATCCAAGCATGATCAGAATGTTGTGTATGTGCATGCAGAGATATCAGCGACTGATGCTGTTGCATCTCGGATCAGAGCAAACCCACTTGTCCGCGGTCGCATGAACATAAAAGAGAACAGGAAGACCGAAAGTCAGGCAAACACTTTGGATGTCGCTGCTATCAAAGTCCCCGAATTGTTAGAACCCCACGGTAACGATGGTGAAGATGGGGCTGGGGACCGTAAAATATCGCCAAGGGACGCAGTACATGAGACAAAAGCCACGGTAAGAATGTCGCAAAAGAAGTACAAGACAACATGCAAAATATACCCCCTGTTTCTGAACCGAATGCACTGCTAGTTGAGTTTGAGGCCTTTCAAGCATGGAGGGCCGAAGAAATGCGCCGGGCAGGCGAAAAGAGCAAGAAGAAGTCAAAGGTTAAGCGTAAGGCAAGTTCGTCATCAGCAACACCCAAGAAGAAGATTGGAGCTCCGCATTCAAGAGAGAAGGCCGAATGCCCCAATGAGGGAGATGAAGCGTAGGAATGATGAGGCGAAAAAGTATTCACGAGCTTGTGTTTCTTGCGACTTGTAGTGATCTGCATGATATCATAGAAATAGGAAGATTGCCACAGTGACAGGCTTGCCACCTTGTCCCTGTGCGATTAAAGCTTTCGTTCATGCGTATATCCTTGCGAAAATAGCAAGACGAGCGCAGAGACGTAAACACCGATGATTCCTTACTTTTCACATTTGCCGGATCGGAAAACCAGAATCTTGAAGTCTTCACACGGATCCTCGGGAGCTTGAAGTGTAGAGTGCTGTGGAGATATGGGTTAAGGACAGTATTGTAGGCAGTGTGTATTGGTCTCTTTGCTTTGTCTTGTACTGAGTATACAGATTGGCCGGTTTGTCGTACGGGGTGGTTGGAATTCTGCGTTGGTGGCCATCGGAAGGACGTGCTGGTCTGCGACAGAGCCGGACCAGGTGTAGATTTGGGTCAGGCCGAGGTTTGCGGAGTTGGGCCCGGAGGAGGACACGAAAAGCTCGCCGTCTTCTCCCTGCAAGTAGAAGAGGGTGGATGAGGAGGGTTAGTATGGTTGGCGTGGCGTGATAGAAAATTTCTCAAGTTGAGGAATTGTGACTGTTCGTGCCTGGTATCCTTTGAAGATGAAGGAGGCGACGGGGAAGTTGAGGTATCTAAAAAAGTAGAGCAGGGCGGCCCTGACAACTGCGAACTCCCCCGCAGGATGCAGGGCGTACAGCTACGGTGTGCGCGGGAGAAGGAGGAAGAGTGTGTGAGCAGAGCGGGTACAAGACCAGGATGAGGTGGCGAGCGAGCATGCCACAACGTACGCGTTTGACCTGGTGCTGCAAGGCGTCGACCTCCTCCCTGCGAGGCTGTGCGGGCAGCAATGCGCGCATGTCAGCCAGCATGTGCGCAGTGGCGTCGACGAAGCGCGCGGGGCGTGTTGCAGCGCAGCGCGTACAGCTTGACGGCCATGGCCGCGATGCGGAACATCTACGCGGCGCACGGACTCTCGCGCGGAAGTTTTGCAGGCGGGTGTCGTTTAGAGCGACGTCTCGCTCCTCCGCGCTCGCGCATCTCGTTCAACGCTCAGTGGGCAATGCACCGTCTCGAAGCTGCGCGCGTCGACGCGCAAGGCATTGTACGCAAGGCACGCGCGGAACACGTCCCTCATCTCGCGCGGCGCGCGCAGCGCGCGCCCGCGGAAAGCGCGCTGCGCCAGCACCAGCAGCTGCGCAGCGACTGCGTCGAGCATTGCGCGAGGGGCGGCGGGGTGTCAGGGGCGGGGCAGCGGGACGCATGCGGCAGCGCGCCACGATCAGGAAGCGATCGCACCGTCCTCGCACAGGGGCGAGCATGATACGTGCCACGCCTGCACATGCGCAGCTAATACGAAAACCAGCTCGGCGGCCATGTTGGCGGCGTAGAACGGGGCGGCGCACGCGGATGCCGTCGCGGTGGAGCCGGGTAGGGGGGGCGGAGGTAGCGGGGGGCGGGTCTGGCGGGGCGGGGCGAGCGTGCGGTGTTGCGCACCGCGCGGCACATGCGCCGAATCGCGCGTGGGCACGCCCACACACGTGTACGACACGAGGCGCGCTTCGGCGGCTCGCGCGTGACGTGGGCGCCGCCGCTGCACTTGCGCCGCCCGGAAACACCTGCATTACACCGCCCTACATGACGCCGTACCTCGCCGGTACCGTTCGTACCCGCTACACAACCTCCGTGCGGTCCACTTTACCCCCTGCCCTTCTCTTTCAACCATTGGGCTCCGCGATTACCCCTTGCGCTCCGTTCCTCCTTCCCCGCCCGCCCGGCCCGCTCCCGCCCGCACCCACCCGCCCCGTGATGGACTCTGCGCCGCCCGTGCCGCCGCCGCCGCTGCTGCCGCCGCTCGCCGCCAGTCTGGCCGCGCTGTCCGCGTGGCTCTGATAGACTTTGGACAATGCAAGGAAATTCCCGATGATCTGCGGCGGCGGCTACTGCATACTGTATGCTCCTTCTACATAGCGGTGAACACGAAGAAGCGGGTGTACATGGTAAAAACGCTCAGCGACCGGGGAAACGACCAAGGGATCGACCTAGGAATCGACCTAGGAATCGAACTGGACTTGTGGATCGATGACATGTACGATGCGTTTCTCGACATGATTCCCGTGTACGCCACCGGGATGCTACAGTAGACACGGCGGCGCTGCCCGGCGGATAGAATTACCATCTCAAAACACAACCTCCGCCATCTGCCATCCCCCGCCCTCATCGCGCGCCTCATTCCCTCTCCAACTTCCACCATGTCTCCCACCACCACTCCCATCATGCCCTGCTTCATCTCCACCTCCCTCGTGCTCCGCCGTGGCGCCCGCTCGTCGCCGTCGACGGACATCACGCGCCTCTTCCCGCGCTTGTACGCCGCGCCGCGCCGCAGTCGCGCCTCCATGTCCCCAAGCCGCCTCCGCCCCTCCCCTTCCTCCTCCTCTCTGACATATTCTCCGTCAACAGGAGCTCGCTCTACACCACGGCCTTCATCTCCTTCCTGACCGTCTGGGGTGGCATTCCCTTCATCAAGGTCTCGACCAAGCCGCGCATCACCCAGGCCGCCTTCACGCTGCGCGAGCCGGCCCCGCCCTCGCCAAGCGCAGGGCCCGCCATTTGATGGAGCGCTCCCTCGTCCCCGACCTGGAGAAGGACGGCCGTGACGGCGTCGCCACTTTCACGGACAAAGTTCGGGCCAGCTCAAGCGTCACTTCCATTTTGGTCGCCGTTACTGCCAGTGGTATTTGGAGCGCAAGCTATATTCTTAACTTTGTCCTCCCACAATCCTTGCAGAGCCCGTATTATGGTTAGTTGTCCCTGCTCTCTGTCCTCACCGTCACCTGGTATTGGAAGCAGGCTAGTCGCGTCGAGGAGGTCAAGGTCATGGTCGAAGAGGAGGATTCTCGCCTTAGCAAGGTCTACATCAAGGGGCATAGGGATGAGATTGAGACCATGGAGCGCGCATTCAGCTGGAAACGTGATTAACCAGTTTATGAAGGCAGTGAAAAGGACGACGCCAAACCCGCCGCCGCTCTGAGCAGTACCAATACAAGCCCATTATGCCACGCGTTTCGTTTGTGTATGTTATGTATATACTCTCTACGGTAAGGACGGCATGCACGTGTTTCATATTTTACAAACACTCGCCAACAGACTCGTCTGAGATGCGTATAGATAGTCTCCGACATTGCTCGGCAGTTTCAAAGTTTGCATTGCGTAGATCCTTTCGATGGACCGCAGCGCTCCCATGTCCCCCGACGTCACAAACGTGATCGCCACTCCCTTACGTCCAAACTTCCCGCTCCTGCAAATGCCATGTAAGTACGACTCCTGCTCGTTCAGCACGTCGTAGTTGATCACCAGGCTCACCTGTTGCACATCGATCCCCCTCGACCAGATGTCTGTCGCGATCAGCACTTGCGAATGCCCCTTCCGAAACGAATCCATCACCTCGTTCCGCCGCTCTTGCGTCATGCTCCCGGACATCGACATCACCGTGAAGCCGTTCTCCACCATCTTCTTCGTAAGCCACTCAACGTTTCTCTTCTTGTTGCAAAAGATCACCGCCTGCGTGATCGTCAACATTTCGTACAGATCGCACAGAGTCTCAAACTTCCACTTTTCTTGCTCCATATCCACATAAAACTGCCAGAATCCGTCTAGGCTCAGTCAGTCGCGCTTCACTAGCACAGAAAATGGGTCTGTCATGAACTTTTCCGACATCTCAACCACCTGATCGGGCAAAGTCGCCGAAACCAATGCCACTTGCACATCAGCCGGTATGGAGCGATATATGTCGTAGAACTGCTCCTTAAACCCACTCCCAAACATTTGATCAGCCTCATCCAAAACCAGCGTCTTCAACTTTTTGCAGTCCAATGCTCCTCTCTGAATCATATCAAACACACGCGCCGGAGCTCCAATGACAATATGCACTCCATTCTTCCCAAGCGCCCCCATATCCTCCCCCACTCTATTACCGCCCACGCACCCAAGCATTTAAGCATGGTGTACTCTCCGAACGAGCGAATATCACCCTCCGTCTGCTTCGAAAGATACCGTATCGGAGAAAGAATGTGGACCTGGACAGCCTGCGAGTCCGGCGACGCGATTTGCAAGGACCCAAACGCAATCAATGACGTCTTCCCCGTGCCACTCTGCGCCTGGGCGATCACGTCGCGCTTTCTGATGAGCGGCATGACGCAGTGCTGCTGGATGAGGGACGGGGCATAGTAGCCCGCTGAATAGATGCCGCGAAGCAAATCGGGCTCCAGTCGCATCGATTCGAACGAGAGGTGCTCGGTATCTTCCGCGACGTCCTGAAGTTGGCGGTCTCGGGCGGGTGGGCCGTGCCACGCGAGGACTCCGAGCCCGCCGGGGAGGGCGACCGCAGCGAAGAGCCACGGGGACGGCGAGGCGGGCAGCAGTGGCGACGTGGAGGGATGACAGGCGACGCGGCGCGGACAACGCCCGATGGGGCGAGTGCCCTTCGCGGCGTCTGGAGCTCCGCATGTGATCTCTTGTGCTCATTGCACCAGCGTCACTTTTAGGTGGAGATAACCGCCAAAAGGAACGAGTGCGGAGTGGGAAAGGGGGTCGGTAAGAACGGAAACTCGGGCGAGGCGCTGCCGGTTTAGATGTGGCGGGACGACGCCATGACAGTTGTTGCCACTTGCGCGCGTCGCCTATCCGCCTTTACCATTACAGGTAAGCTGCATAACACCGCTTTCCTTGCGGGCAGTCGCGTGTTGGTTCCACGAATTCCACGGCTGCCTGCTCCCACATCCATCGAAGTGGGACGAAATCATGTTCTGACACTGCTGTCGCACTACAGCAGCCATGCATATATTAACCCCTACTACGAATGCACTGCGCATATGCTACAGCGGTATTCCATATTTTCTCTCTAAATTGTAACTTGAGCACAGCTGTATGGACGCACACTACGGAGGTACTGCAGTTGGACTACTAGTCTTCCGGTCGTACTACGAGTAGCCTACGATCGACGACAGTAGGGTTGCTAGGGTCCTATCGCTGGGAGTGTTTATGCTACAGTGGTCTCCCGACCTAGAAGACCGTGGAGTCCGATCTCCGAGAAGACTTCCGCTTCCCTTCGCAAACCGATGGCGTCGAGATGAGCCAAGAGTTTGAGCCCTCGATCCGCTCCAAAGCGGCGGATCTGAGTCCGACCGCTGTGCAGTCCCCAGCCGCCCCGTCGGGCGACGGCGACGCAAGTCTTCGTGACCGCGAACCGTCGCTCGGTTCCTCCGAGGAAAGAGCGGCGGCGATGTTCGAACGCATAGCCGAATACATCGACGAAGTCCGTACTTCCCTTCCGATCGATGTATCGGACCATGTATACACTCGATGTATGGCCGAACTCCGCTCCCTGCGTGAAGGGAGGTTCGATAGAGTGACGCAGTCGTTAGAGAATTTCTGAGCACTGATCGGCGAGTTACACTCGCGGATAGTGCTCGTCGAAGACTCCCGTTTCGCCTCGCCCGGACCGTCCGGGCAAGGTCGTCCTGAGAGGCCGACCTCGGTGAGACGACCCGAGGACCGAACCTCTCCGTCCGCAGAGCAATTGGGTGCGTTCGCGCACCTCTCCGCTGAGCTCGACGCCACTCGTCGGCGTGCTCGTGACATGGAACGTACCATGGCCGAAAGGCTACCCGGTGCCCCCTCAAGAGGGCCTGGTGGTACCGTACCTCCGAGCGCCGCCACCCCTGAAGGTTGGCGTCCGACTGGTGCCGCTACCAATTGGACTGCAGAAGGAAGCCGTCCTCCGATAGACGCGAACTTGGCGTCTGAGACCCAAGCCTTGCCGCCTATCGCCGGAAGTAGGCGGCAAGTGGACCGCGTATCGTACGCGGACGAACAGGATCGTGGAGGAGCCGCTCGCAGATCCGGAGAACCGATGTTCTCCGTAGATCCCCGCTGGGGCGGCTAACCGCCGGCGAGTTACGCCGAGTATCCAGGTCCGGTAGTCGTCCGTACGCTACCGGTTACCTCCTTCAGCACGCTGGGTCCCGCTGAACCCGGGCTCGAGCCGGTACATACGATGATCCAATAGTTCAGCGCCGTTGCTGACTATCGTATGTACCGCTTGGATAACACCTCGAGGCTAGTTACCTCGGGTGACGCGGGACGGATGGCGAAGTACGTCCAACGCTGTCGTGGGATCCGTTCCACGATGCGCAGCTTCGACGGTGCCGACCCGATCTAGCTGCTGCCGTTTTTGAAGGATATCGGAATCACCTTCAACTGGCAACACCTGACCGAAGGTGTTGCGGTACGAGTCCTCGCACACTTCCTCGAGCGCGACGCGGAGCGCCTGTATACGAGTTATACGATGCGTGGCCTCTGCGCCGGCCAGCGCCATGACGACGTGAGCTGGCCGGGGCTCGTGAATCAATTCTTAAAACGCTACCTCACGGACGACGTGTTAGGTGAAGCGTACGACGCTGTCGCTACGGCGCGACAGCAATCGCATGACACGGAAAGCACGTTTTCTGACCGACTCGAGACTGCCGCGTTCCAATGCACGGCAGTCTTCTCCGAACAGTCCCTCGCGCACTACTTCGTGCGGGGACTTGCACCGGCAACCCGTGCCGCAGTATCCGAAACTGTGCAAAGGCTGCCAGGCAGTCAGAAGACCGATCTTCCGACCATCCGCCGTATCGCCACGGCGGAAGGTACAACGTACCGCGCTCGGCGCGGTTTACCTCTGCCAGATTCGAAACCGGCAGGGAGGGCTGGCAGGACTACGAAGTCCGCCGCGACAAGTTCGCCCGCCTCGATCCTCCATATCGGGGAGGATGAGTGGCAGGCCGACCCTGTCCTCATTACGCAAGAAGCAGGGCCCGTGGGGGCACAAACCCCCTCACCGATGTCGACCGGAACGACATCGAGTTACGCGACCGCGTTCACGGCCACTCCAAGAGTGGTAAGGGGTACGGACCCCCGGGTCGCAGAGCTCGACATATCGAACCGAGATGCAGGAGGCGAAGCGCCTCGCGTGCCCCTTCTCACCGATGAGGAGGCGCGGCACGCGGTGACCTTCGCCTCAACGGACGGCAGCGCGTACGTGTGCTGGCTATGCCGTACGTACGGGCATGCCATGTACGCGTGCCCGTTCCTGTCGCCGGAACAACGAATGTTCACGGCGTACAGGAACTACCGCTACCAGATGGAGACGCGCCCCGGTGCGCGTAATCTCCTCCGGCAAGCGGCGAGCGAGGGCCGTCCCCCGCGTCAAGGTTTCCCGAACCGATCGGGTGGGGGCGCACGCTTCGCCCCCCGTGGAGGCGGATACCGTCGTAACGAAGTCGATCGTCGGGATCGACCCGCCTACCGGCGGGCGGACACAAGGTACCCCCGTAGAGAAGAAAGAGGAGACCGAGACCGTTCTCGGTTACCCTAACAGGTACAAAATGCGATAATGTACCTGCAAGACTGGGTAGAGGATCCGTACCCTCTACCCATGGAGGGTCACGAAGGCGAGCCGACTCGCTTCGTCCCCCGTATCCTGCGACGACCGGACGCCGCAGGTCAAGGCCCGGAAGTACCCGAATACTTCGCCAGGGCCGCTGAGCCGCAGTGGGGGAATCGTCCCGACCCACGCGCACGGCTACCCGAAGAAGACCTGGCCGTCGATAGCCAGGAGGTTAGCTACGATAGCACAGGTAGTTCGAAAAAAGGGTAAAGACGGTTACGTACACGCAGTCGCGTGAGCCGTCTCTTCCCCACGAACCAGACCCGACCCCGCGTGCTCGCCAAGGACACGGGACGTATTGTCCAATAATACATCCCCCGCTACCGGAGGCGAACACGGGAGCTAATGTAATGCCGATACAGGAGAGAGCGCACGTCGAGGCCTCCGAAGGCCCGACGTTAGGAGAACAAGACACGGGGACAGCCAACGTCCCGGTGAGGCGTAACAAAGGCGACGAGGGCAACGACGACCGAAAAGATTCGGTCGACCCCCTGACTCCCGCGAGCCCAAGGTCGCCGGAGAAAGGTCCGTGTCGTACGGAATCGAGTAATCCGAGGGGCGTCACTGATCCGCGGACGCCCCAACGAAGGGGGAGAAGGAAACGCAAGCGGGGCCAGCACCGAAATCGAAGGCCCCGGCGGAACGACCTCACCGATAAGGCCGCCCCGAAGGTTGTCCAGCGTCATTTGCCTTATGACGTCGAAGATCTACAACGTCCTCAGCTCGATAGCCACAGAGGGAAATGCATTTAAACCCCGCACGATCGCCGTTGATACGTGCTCGGGGTATATTCTGGTGAGGAAGGCGGACCTTCCCCCCGATTGGACGCGTTTCATCGTGCACGACGCACCTCTGCCACGATTGGCAGGCGCGAATAGCAACCCCCTCAAGCTTTCGGCCGTCGTTCGCCTGGCCGTGCGTTTGAGGAACACGGTGTTCCGAATTCCGTTCGTAGTCGCGGACCGGCTCGCCGTGCCAGTCCTCATCGGCACGGCCTTCATCGATACGCACGTGCGATGTATCGACATCGAAGCTCAACGAATAGAGCTACGCCAAGGCGGTTCTGTCGCCATCGTCGACGGAAAAGGGGAGTCGACTCCCCCTACCAGGCGACACGGACGACACACGGGTCGGCCGTACGTACGCGAGGAGGCCCCGCAGGCGATCCGAATCGCCCACTGGGTTACCATCCCCGCGATGTCACAAGCCCGTGTGCGTGTGACAACCGCGGGGAGGGGCCTCGTGTTCCTGGAGCCCAAGCCCTCACTCCAACACCGACATGGAGTGAGGCTGACGAATGGCGTCGCGGAGGTCCTACCGAATCAGACCTTCGACGTCATCGTCGCGAATTTCTCACGACGAGAAAGGCGGCTTCGGAAGCACACCGTCGTGGGATACGCGAAGCGCAACCCCCTCGCGGTCCTCACCCCCGAACGTAAGGTCGCCGAAGGCATCGCGCACGCGCTACACCTGACCGACTTGACCGATCAAGTCGGTGGGGTAGGAGTTGGCCGATCCAACTCCGACGATAATACCACCGCAGGGGGGTCGACCGGGACGAACGGTCACTTTTATGCCAACCGACGGCGAGGAGTACTGTACTCCACCAGCAAAAGGATCCCGAAAATTCACCGATGGATTGGGAAAAAGAGATCGATCTGTCATACATCGACGATGACAAGCTCCGTGGCCACGTACTCGAGATGCTCCGTAAGCACTCGAGTCTGTGGAGCGGTGCGCTTGGAACGATCCAAGCCACGGGGCACCGCATTCCCCTCGAACCGGGAACGAAACCGATTCGTTCTATGCCCTATCGGAAGGGCCCGGCCATGCGCGAAATGGTCACGAAGGAGATCAGCAAGATATTGAAGGCAGGGGTTATCGAACCCGCGAGCACCGAGTGGACGTCCCCCGTGGTGCTCGTGCCGAAGAAAGACGGCTCTCTTCGGTTCTGCGTGGACTACCGGCGTCTCAACGCGAAGACGGCAGCGGATTCGTATCCACTGCCACGGATGGACGACTGCATCGACTCGTTAGAAGATGCAGCCGTCTTCACCACGTTGGACTGCAATTCCGGTTATTGGCAGATCCCGGTCGCTCCGGAAGACCGAGATAAGACCACGTTTACGACGCACACGGGCACGTTTCGCCACTTGCGCATGCCGTTTGGACTCAAAAGGGCACCGGCCACCTTCCAACGTGCGCTCGACATAATACTCTCCAGAGTCCGCTGGCAAATATGTCTCGTCTATCTCGACGACGTGATCGTGTTCTCCCGTACGCACGGAGAACACGCGAGGCATCTCGATACCGTGTTGAGCTTACTGCGGAGTTCCGGTATCTCCCTTCAGCTCAAGAAGTGCAGCTTCTTCCGACCGAAGGTGCACTACCTGGGGCACGTCATCTCCTCAGGCAAGTTGAGCGTGGCCGATACGGTGGCCGACGCTTTCAAGACGTTCACGTTCCCGAGGACGTTGACGCAAGTGCGCTCGTTCCTCGGGGCGTGTAACGTATACCGCCGATTCATTAAGGGGTTGGCTAAGATTGTGCGTCCTCTGACCGACATGACGCGCAAGGATTCGGATCCTGATTTCTATAACCCCACGGAGCTGCAACTTCAGGCGTTTGAGAACCTTAAGAAGTGCATGATCGCTCCGCCGATCCTCGCGTTGCCCCGGCACGGTCGTCCGTACATGATAGAAACCGACGCGAGTGCCTACCAACTCGGCTGCACCTTACTTCAGGAGCACGAAGAGCCAAACGACTGGCGGCCCGTGGGGTATTGGTCGTACTCACTGTCCGATAGTGAGCGCAACTACAGCGCTACCGAACGCGAGTGCTTCGCCGTAGTGTGGGCCGTCCGCACACTACGGCCGTACGTAGAAGGCACGAAGTTCACCGTACGGACGGACCATGACGCCCTCCAATGGCTCATGTCCCTCACCGAGAGTTCCGGAAGACTCACCCGGTGGCGGCTACGTCTGGCTGAATACGATTTCACCATTCAGTACCGCCCCGGACGCGTGCATCAGGTGCCCGATGCCCTGTCACGACTCGTGTCGCCGAAGGTCGCCGATGACCCTCGCCCCACCGTCGAGGTGGATAACGACGTCCCCACTTTCGACGGGGGCACGACAGTTCGAGACGTATCGAACGAGCTCACGGACCACGTTTGTACCGCGAGCTGCGATCATCAGGCCGTCCATGTCTTCGTAACGACACGGAATCAAGCCGAAGCGCAAACAAGGTCGCGCGCACGGAAGCGCGACGAACCGCGAGGTGACGACGAAGCCCCCGCTCTCCAAGAACCCAATTCGTTTTGGAAGGAGAACGACGAGTTCGACGCCGCCAACATCCAGCGCGCCGAAGACCCCGTGGCTGGCGCACTCGACTTTCTGGGCGCCCCACAGCAGGACGACCTTCCGGCCCTTCTTACGATAGAGGAGATAGCCGAGGAGCAACGCGTAGATGACTTCTGCCAAACCGTTTTGGCACGACAGTCAGAGTCCCGGGACTCCGCGTTCTTCGAGGACCACCAAGGGGTGCTCAAACGGAGACACCCCTTCGACCCTGATATCGTTCAGGTGGTGGTACCTCGGACGCTCCGCGCCAGGCTCCTTCGCCTGTGCCACAACCCGGCCATCGGGGGGCACCCGGGCCAGAACCGTATGTACTACACACTTCGACGCGAGTACTACTGGCCCCACCTGGCTGCAGACGTCGCAGCCACGGTGCGGGGGTGTAGAACCTGCGCGATGAACCGGGTGAAGCTGAGGAAACATCTCAACCGATTGAGGTTGTTTCCAGCTACGAGGCCCCTCGAGAGCCTCGCAATCGACATCTTGGGGCCGCTCCCCAAGACGAAGACAGAAAAACGATTCCTGCTCGTGATTACGGACCGCTTCAGTAAGCTGACGCAAGTCGTTGCGCTCCGCACGATAACAGCGCACACGGTCGCAGTTGCGTTCTGCGACTCGTGGGTGTTCAAGTATGGTGTCCCTCGCACGTTGCTTTCGGACAACGGCCTTCAGTTTAATGCCAAGTTCTTCCACGGCACGTGCCGCGATCTGGGGATAACGAATTTGTACACTTCGGCGTACCATCCCCAGACGAACGGGCAAGTCGAGCGATATAGCCGAACAATCGCCTCGATGCTACGGAACTACGTGGGTGAACACCAGGACGACTGGGATGTGTACGTGGGGCCGCTTACGTACGCGTACAACTCCCACGTACATCGCACCACACGCACCACGCCGTTTGAGCTCGTGCTCAGCAGGCCACCGCCGGAGTTCTCTCTCCGACGGGCGAACGGCGACGCGCCCCCTTCCGATACGGGGAACCAACGTGCCGAGTTCCTCAAGACCTTGGACTCGACTTTCCAAAAGGCCTACGGGAGCCTGCGTCGGACGCAGGCTCGGTACAAGCGCGACTTCGATAAGCGCATACGACGTATTAATTCCCGGCTCCGTCCCGGAGAATATGTATATCTCAACCTCACCGATGGGGCTAAGACGTCGAACAAGCTCGCCTGGCCCGCTGTCGGACCCTACCGCGTGCTCGCCAATGACCGCCGAACCATCACGATCGATCGTGATGGGGTCACCGAGCGAGTCTCCGCCGACCGCTGCGTGTACGCGCCGCCTCCGATAGACGCGCCACGAGCAAGTACGACGACCCCGCGGGACCGCGCCCATAAGATCACCGCGGGAACGCAGTATGCTGTCGAACGGCTACTGAGACATCGAGTCCTTGAAGACGGAACTACGGAGTTCCTCATCAAGTGGGCGGATTACGACGCGCCCACTTGGACTGCGCGGACTCACGTCCCGGAGGAGTTGGTGTCTTGTTACGCCCAACGCCTCCGGAAACGTACCGACAGGGACCTCACCCAAACCGTGAACGCGGACGTTCACGCTTAAGGGGGGGCCCTCAACCGCTCCTTTGCGGATTAACCCCAGCCTGCACGAACAGACTAGAAGGGGAAGCGAAGGAGGTCGGCGGACCCTATCCGAGGGTCACAGCCGGGGACGCGTTCAAGTCAAGTCGTCTTGACTTATCGGACGTCAAGGACGCGAGACATAAGAACAGGACAGTACGAACTGCCTGAAAAAAAATGTTGGGCCCTCGTAATGACCGACATTACGAGGACTGCAATACCCCGTTCGGATCCGAAAAGTCGGACGACACCCCCCCTCGAACAGGATTGCCGGACGATCCGTTAAGTCCAGCAACCACGGCGAGGAGGGGCGCCCGACGAACGAGACGATCAGCGGTGGAATCACGAGAGCCCCTCGGTGGGCAGAGTAAGCGACGAGAATGCCCGTTGCATGTGTCTCAGAATATCCGAGAAGGTTCGGGCTCACTTCGAGCCCTCAGTCCGCATCCGGGTCCGATAACCCGACGGACGACATGGTCATGACCCTATCGATAGGGGTCGTGCGCGAGGAAACGCGCAAAAGGCGTTTTCAGATGAGCAGGCGAGTGAGGCTGCGTTCGCCTCAACAATCGCCAGGATAGTTAAGGAAGGGGCGTAAGCGCGAGAGCAACTCGGTCGGAGGGGCACCAATATATGCGCACACACGTGTACTGTCAGCCCCAATTAGAACTTTTTGTCGATAATCACGGCGCATGCCATGATTTAATTTTGGGAAGATTTCTTCCTCAGACGACAGCGCACCAATCAGGAACCGTGCTTTGATTTTTTGGCAGAAATTGTTTTCGCGGGAAATTATGACAATTTTTGGGATGATTTTCTGATTGCGCGGCGGACGGAAAAAGGTCGCAGCACACGTGTATTACAAGAAAAGTGCCAATCCACGGCGCTGCGCCCTCGCCCCCATGGCGAGGGGCGCGTGGACGAGGAGATTACCACGCGCTGCGACCTCGCCCCGATGGCGAGTGGCGCGTGGACGAGGAGAATACCACGCGCTGCGACCTCGCCCCGATGGCGAGGGGCGCGTGGACGAGGAGAATACCGCGCGCTCTGCCCTCGTCCCGATGACGAGGGGCGCGTGGACGAGCAGAATACCACGCGCTGCGCCCTCGCCCCGATGGCGAGGGGCGCGTGAAAGAGGAGAATACCGCGCGCTCTGCCCTCGCCCCGATTGCCGAGGGGGGGCGACGAAGATGACACCCGCGTGGGACTTTACCGCCGCACCGCAGCGCGGAGTGGGCGCGCCGCGCCCTCGCCATCGGTGGCGAGGGCCGATAAGGATAAGGATCGTCGTCGCGCGTCGTTGCGCGCCGCGACCTCGCCCTCGGTGGCGAGGGCCGATAGGATAAGGACCGTTGTCACGCGTCGTCGCGCGCCGCGTCCTCGCCACCGACAGCGTGGGCCAGCAACTCTACAGTACGGGGGGGGGTACCGACCGCCACTGCCCGGGCACAGGCCCCAGAGCGCCTCCGCTCGCGCCGGTATAATGAGGCAAACCGTGCGGCGGAATCCGACGGCGTGCCCGCCACGAAGGCGAGGTACGCCAGATACGGACTTCGCGTCTTCGCGCTGTCGCCTCGACGGCGAGCGGCAAGAAGAAGGGTAGCGAACGACTACGCGTCCGCGCACTTTCCCGATGGCGAGTAGCGCCGCCAGTGAGGCCACCGTCGCGAGCGCAATTGTGAATGCCGATCACACACCGGACGGACCTCCGCGCATCCGACGCTGCAGTCGTACGAGAGGAGCCGTTCACTCTCGCGCCTCCCGTTGTTCTACGAAGAGAGCCATGTTCGAACAGCATGATGGGCACGCGGAGTGACGACCGCCGGCAACCGCGAGGAGAGAGGCGCGACCCGTAAAGGCGCTGCACGAAGCGCCTTGTACGCGATCGTCGCCCCAGACAGGGGGCAGCGACGGTAGATGAGGGTGAAATGGAGGAAAATACTCCCCCCCCACACGAAGCGGGTGAAGGGGAGTATGAGCGGTGCTCCTCGACGGGGACCGGGTAAAACGAACAAGAGCATTCTCTACGAACCCAAGGCCGCATTGACCGCCCCGGGCGACGGAGGGGGGCCTGGTCATAACAAAGACACGTGAGACAGGGGCGATGAACACCACGAGTACAGTATCCACACCGGGGAAGCCGTCCGCAAAGAGGGGTCAGAAACGCAGCAGGGCTCGGAGATCACGCAACGCCGCGTACGGAACCGGGCGCGCAGCGAGGAAGGACGCCAAATGCCGGGGGAGGGATGAGGGAGGAGGACAGCAAACGGAAGGGGTGAACAAGAACGGAGAGCACGACGCACGAGAAAGTAAGGAACGAACGCAGGCGGGGGGCGATAGGGAAACAAGGATCGAGTCTGGGAAGGAAGCACGAGTCCTCCTACAGGCACATGTAAACGCGGACGTTCACACTTGTCGGGGGGGCCGTGTAGTATAACCCCCCCTGGGGGCTTTTTAGTTAGATTGGATCAACAACAGGATCCCCTACTGTAGAGCTCCACGCTCTACAGTACAACCGCGCCTGTCCACGTGTACACCACGGGGACAAGGGACATGCGCATTCACGTGTACACGTGTACCACGCCCGAACGAGGCGCGCACGCACCACGGGTAATACGTGTACTGTCAGCCTCGACATAGCTGACAGTATTACAGTGCAGGCCGACCTGCACTACAGTAGCCCACTACAGTACCTCGGTACTGTAGTGTTATGATAGATTGTTTTGTATATTAAACATGGGGCGGACCGGCGGCGGTGGAGGAGGACAAGCACGGACTTGTCACCGACCGACCGTCAAGGTCCGACTTCCCGCTTATTCTAAGGTAACGCTCGCTAATTACCTTAGAAGCGGCACCGAGCAGTACGCCCACGAGCCGGCTCCGCCTCCGCCCGTCGGTACTGGATCGTTACCCAGTACCGCGCCGGGGCGTCGAGGCGTCGAACCGCTCGCGTGTACCGGCGTCCTCCCCGTCCCCGCTCTACCACGCTACCCGGGCCCGCTGCCCGGTGCCGTTAGCTGGTGTTCCGCTTCACCCCCGTCTTCCCGATCGACAAGGGTCTCGGTCGAACTGTGCATACACCCCTATCGCCGGGGGTGTTTATGCTACATTCGTCACGTTAACCTCGTCGGACTCATCGGAGGGATAGACGGCAGGTGGTTGCCCATACTCGGCGCGAACTGCCGTTGCAGCCACTTTGTTCACCGGTATCGTACGAACATCCTCAGGTTCGATTACTTTGCGTCGGCGTCCATGACCGCACACAACGGCGCCATCGTCCCGCACCGACTTTACAACATCCTCGACCCACTGTTCCCTGGGTCGGTTGCCACCGGGGACTAGTATGAGAACGTGATCCCCCTTCTTGATCAATCGCTCCGAGAGTCCTTTCGGTGCGGGGCGGGCTTTTATGACACGTGCTAGGAGTCTTCGGTTTTCTATTTCGGCATAAGCGTCCCGAAAGGACAAGGGGAGAGTTACCTTGCCAGATCCTGAGATACTTGGCGTGTAACCTCTAACAAGCTCGAATGCCGACGCGGTTCGGTTTCCGTACTGTAGCATAAACACCCCTAAACGGATAGGGGTGTATGCTTAGTCCTGGAAGACCCGTACGTACGAGAAGACGGGGGAAGTCAGACCAGCTAACGAAACCGAAGCACGGGCCCGGGTAGCGTGGTAGAGCGGGATCGGGGGGAGGACGCGCACACGCGCGGGCCGATCTACGCCTCGACGCCCCGGAGCAGCGCTGGGTTACGTTCCAGCGCTGACGGGCGGAGGTGGATCTAGGCTCGCTCGTGTGCTCGCGCGCCCTCTACCCGCGCTCGGTCTCGCCTTAAGGTAGCTAACGGAAGCTTCCTTAGGATAAGCTGGAAGTCAGACCTAGGCGGTCGGTCGTGGACAAGTCCGTGCTTGTCCCCCCCTTCGCCGCCGGTCCGCTCCGTTATTTAATATACAATTAGTCTAGCGTAACTTAGTACAGTACGTACTGTACTATGCGGTACTACAGTAGTCGGCACTGTCAGCGGACAGGGCTTACTGTATACGCGTCGTACACGTATGGTACACGTGGGGGCGCGTGCGCCCCTGCACGTGTGGTACAGGCTCTCTGTAAGGTCCGTACCTTACAGAGCCGGATCCAATTTCTTATCTAATCCTTTTGGTAGTTATACTACACGTACAAGACATTCAAGACGAACAGAGCGGCATGTAGCCGATCAACGATTGGTAGCTCTGCGAATGCCTCATCTTTCCCTAGGCGTTCGAGTGCATCCTTGACTACTATGTTTTTGCGTTCCACCGGCCCGGCCTTGTTATGTCGGCGAGCTGGCAAATCTCGGAAGCCAATTAAACTGGCCTTAGCCCATGATCGCATTTTACCCTTGTTGAATTCTTGGTCAGCCCAAAATTCAACCGGGTCGCCATGACGTAAAATCCAGATGTTCTCCAGCTGCCTGAGTATAAACGAAAGCTCATTCGATCCCAATAGACATGCTTCGGAGTATCCTGTGTAAAAATCGACGATATGCAAGAAGACATCCTCTCCCCAATAAAAGACGTCGAAGTAAACACGGTCATTGAAGCGGAGATGTATACGCGTATACATCTCCGGCAAGGAAATTCACGTTTAGTCGCGACTAAACGTGAATTTCCTTGCCGGATAGGCCTCCCCACTTTTTAGACAAACTCGACGCTTTCCCATGAGATTGTGGATCGCCTCATGAAGGGACGGGTGCCACTTCTTACTACGAGCCAATAAAACACGACACGTCTCAGGATGTATATGTGTGCGTGCATGAATGCGCTGCACCAGACGGGCAGAATCGGTCACAGGATCGACTTCCCCCTTCACTGTGGACCAGTTCAATCCGGATTCGAGCAGATTGAGCAACATGCTCTCGGCACTCAATGAAATCCTCGCATGATTGTCCCAATCGCTGAGGAACGTCCTCAGTGTAACAGTCCCACGATGGGGTATCGTCAGTTGCACTCAAGTGTCATGGTGGGACTCTATAGCTTTGTACTTGCAAAGAAAATCCTTGCCAATTGTAAAGGGAACCTCTCCATCGACGACCAGCACCGAGGCCGGCACGAAAGCGCCTCGACCGACCGGAATTGGTATCATTGCTCTGCCAATGATCGATTCCGGTGTGGAGTGGTTTTCTGTAGTACCGAAAGCGTGAGCCGTGGGCTCGCCATCGCTGAGTGGTTGTACCTCGACTTTAACACCGAGTTCATTGGCGAGTCCCACGTAGGTTGGCATACCGATCACACTCCCTTGCGCACCACCATCAATGAGAGCATAATGCACGTCATGCGGTTCCCCATTCGCAACCATTTTTTTCCAGTCGTTGCACCTGAATAAGTGGTCAGGGACATACCGGTGTTGATCACATCTGGTGCATCAGCACAAAAGACCTCAGAAAAATTAGTTTTCAATCGACTACTACCACTGGCAGTATCGCTCGAGGTTACGGGGGCTGCATCTCCGCCACCCCTGTGTGGGGTCTGTGACCTGCTGCCGCGGTTTGTAGAGTCTCCTTTTGCTCTCTCCTTTCGCTGGCGAGTCTTCTTACGAAGCTTCTCTTTGCAATTGGGATTTTCACTAGCGTAGTAATTCCCCCCACACTCCCAACAGACTACAGGCTTGCCCTTATTAGTCATCCTGGTGTAGGTTGTCCCGATTGGGTTATGACCTTGGCGCTGCTTGCCTTGCTCTCGAGACTCTCTTTTATTAGCGCCTTGTATCGCTAACTCACCTTGGTCGATACGGCGGAGCGCCACCCTGACAGACTCCGTAGAGGGCATCGCCTCGCGGCCATCCTGCTTCAGGTTTGCCCCATCAGTCCGAGCTCGGGTTACATCAGTACGACAAACTAATTCCGACAGCGACCCGAAATTGTCGCGGGCTCTTGTTTCCGATAGCTTTGCAGCAGCCAGTTTTCCGCGTAAAGTAGAGAGAGTCTCTAACGTTTCTTTCCCCAACGCGCTAGCGCTAATAGCAGCTGTCTCAGCTGATTCAGCCTGGTCAGAAGCGCTTTACAGCTTTGAAGCGAACTCAGAGAGCTTCTCTTCTGCCAATTGGATTCTCCTGAGGGTGTAATCGATCTCGATCTGACTAAAAGCCACCAGTTCCGTGCCATCGGCTCGGGTATCGGCCAACCCAACACCCGAGCTGTCACCTGTCACCATACCTGCATCTCCAGCACCCTGAGTGCCAGTACGGCTTTGAGCCTCATGAGTCGTTGTATCCGATGATTCGGCGCGATATATTCTTGAGCGTGAAAGCTGACTAAAAGTGTCGCGCACACTACGAATGGGAACCACTTGGGTGGTTAAGCGCCTACCTTCCTCTGTATTCTCCATAGTTGTTACATATGACTTATGATGCCTCATAGCGTGGTCCAGTACCACACCAAACTCTGGACGCGGTAAATTTGCATGGATGATGCAATTAAGTGATAGCAACTCTTGCACTCCAGCAGAATTTGCAACATCGCCATGAGCCTGGGCGTACTTGTAACATAGCGAGCTATATTCGGACCAATATTTATCATAGGTCTGATTGGTTCCATGACGTTTTGCCATTAAGTCCCTCCATCTCTGAGCAGTTTCCAGGAAGGATGCCCCCCCGGTCTATCGGATCGATCTTATCCAGTAGTTCTTCGACCAACAACACAAACTCTTGTTCCGTAAGAGAAGCCGATATGCCTCCCCTAATAGACTCGAGTCGTTGACCAGCGCTACCTCTGACATTTGTGATAATTGTGAGAAGTTGCTGTCCGTATGAGAGCTTCTTCTCCTTGTTAGTCGTGAGCTCTTGATAGGATATCCAGTCCAATAGCAAACGACGATATAGTCTTGGGTTACTCGACTCATAGAACACCGGAACCTCTCCCGGCTTCACAGTCTTGTAATTCCCATCCAGTTTACCTCCACCTGGGCCCATAACTATGGGCGGCGATGACGGTAGCGGCGAGAGTTCGCAAGGTCCAATCGATGGAATGCTACTCGGGGACAGTTCCCACCAATAGGCAGGCGTGTGGAGCACCGTAGTCCAAATAACCAGCGTGGGAATGCCCGTGTGCTAGCGTTTCGCAATCTCCTTTCGAGGGTTCAAGTGGCCATTCGTGGCCTAACCTTTATTGTACTGTACTCAGTTCAGTGAAGACCGTTTAGTCGCCTTCCCCTCTCCCTTCTTCCTTCTTTCCTCCTTCGTCTCTGGCCAACCCCCCCTTATCTCGTTCCAGGGAATCAACCCTGCGCTTGCCCATTTAGGACTTGCACCTCCGAGCAGCCCAATCTATTCTGGGTAGGAAGAATGACAATTACTATCCCCAATTAAAGTACTAGATGCTTAATGTTGCCAGCCAACACGTGGCAAATTGGCCTCCCTTCAACACCACGACAACTCTTCTCACTCTGCGTCCTTTGGTACCCGCATCTCACCCCCGAAAGCCCCCCTGCCATGGGCGTAACTCGCCGCCTAACGCGAACGGTTGTCCGCCAATCTCGAAAGCTCTCTCGTAAAGTACGTACGTACCGTATGTACGATACTCGTACAATCCCCTATCCCGGTACCATCCGTTTACTAACCCTATGTCCAGCTTCTGCATCGGTCTCCCCTCTTTGGCCACCACAAAACCTCCGCTAATGTGGCCAATCTCCCGCCGCCAAACTGCCCAGCCCTCGAACGCCAAGTTCTCTCTCTCGTCAACAGCACGCGTAAGTCGCGGAACCTGCGCTCTCTCTCTCTACATACCTCCCTGACTTCCGCCGCCAAGGATCACTCACTCGACCAGGCGCGACGTCGCAAAATGACACACAAGGGCAGGGATGGTTCCACTGTGTCGCACCGCATCACGAAACGGGGCTACAATTATCGCTATGCTGCGGAGAATGTCGCGTATGGGCAAAGCTCGTCGCAGAGGGTCTTTGACATGTGGATGCACAGCAGAGGACATAGAAAGAATATTTTGAATGACAGGGTCCGCCATATGGGGGTTTACGCGGCGAGGGGAAGGAATGGTAAACTGTATTGGACACAAGTTTTTGGTACTTTGCGGTAGCTGCCGGGCGTAGCAGTGCACTCCGCCGTCTTCTTTGTAGCTACACAGGGGAAGGTGGCCTGTGGGGAAGCCTTTTAACGCTCCCCCATCATCGTCCGCGAAATAACGGTGTCTGCAAGGAAATCAAATCTTTGATTCGAAGTTGCGGGGTACTTACTACCGCTCTGAACGAATGTGCACAACGCGAGTTGAGACTTTGGACCAGAACTTTGGGGGCATATTCTTCAGAGAACGTTGCACATCTGGAAGCCTCGCTCCAACTGCTGTCTCAAAGTATCGCTGGTGTGATGAAATGACTAGTGAATGCCTTAGCCGTCTTGGAGGATATGTCTGTGCATGGCATATTTGTCTTGTTCGGTGTCGGTGGCCGTTTGCATCAAGAGTTGACACGATTTTTCTGGACAGCTGGCAGCACTCTGGTGGATGTCACGGATGGACTCAACCATGAACTTGAGACGCTTCAACCAACGACACACTGGCCGTATTTTCTTATACTACACTACCCTTGGGTAGTTGATTTTGAACTGTATCGATGAGGATATTGCGTAATGAAAGGATTCAATGAAGCTCGTAGGTATGCACGCCAGAATATGATGATGCACGCGATTCAATTTAAAATGTATTTATCCACAATCACCTTGCAAGTTCTTGCAGCGATGCCGCAGGGAAAGTGCCGCAGGGGAAGGCGTACAAATGTGAGCCCCGAGAAGATAGACCCACACATCGGGAACGACGGGGGCCGACCGGAGATGAGGGTGCGAGAGAAGAAGATTTTATAGTGTAGTTGAGGTCGGATGATATGGATACAATAAATGTGAGCTCCGAGAAGATAGACCCACACATCGGGAACGATGCGGGCCGACTGGAGATGAGCAGTGAGGGTGCGAGAGAGGAAGTTTTTATGGCGTGGTCGAGGTGGGATGATATGGATACAATATATGTGACACGTGGCACGAAGCAGTCAATTTCGGGGACGGAGGCGAGGCGAAGCGAGGCGTGGACGGCGAGGCATGTCGGGATGTGACGACGTGGCGGCGATCGCCGTATAACTGCAGGGAGGCAGATGTCCCTCGCGCTGTTTCAAAAGTTAAGAGTGCAGCGAGCCCCCTCGATCGAGGTGGCAGTAGCCCCATCGCCTCACAACCCGCCGGCGTCGTCGGCAATGGCCTCGCGCCTCGCAAACGTGTACTCGAGCCTGGTGCGGACGATGAGCTTGAAGCCCAGGGCGGCCATCTTCTGGACGGCGTTCGGGACCATGTTGCGGTAGCCGGGCTGCTTCCAGAAGTAGCGCTCGTGAAACTCGACAAGCACCTGGTCGGCCGGCGGGCGGTAGTTGGCGCGGGCCCACTGGTCGATAACGTCAAACTCGGCACCCTCGATGTCCATCTTGAGGATGGCGAGGTGGCGGTGCTTCATGCGGCGCATCATGCTGCGCACGGTCAAAATCGGGACCTCCATGACGGTGCCCAGCTGCGGCTCGTTGGGGTGTGCCATAACGGTATAGCTGTCATGGTTGCCATAGGGGAGCTTGAGGGTGAGGTTGCCGTCGTGCGGGCCGAGGCCGATTCGGTGAAAATGAAACTTATTCGGAAGGGCATGCCTCCGGAAGAAATCCAGGGCGGTAGGGGTAGGGTCCCAGCCGTGGTGTTCCGTGTCGTACAAGGCGATGATGTTCTTATCCCACTCGATGTTCCGTCCGATACCGACCGTGTACACGAGGCCGCCCTGGATGCTCCATCTGGACGGAAGACACAACTGCCAGCTGCCCGGGGCGCCGCCCAGGCGGACGGGGGTTCGGCACGCGAGGACGCGGTTGCGCACGAGCAGGCGGCGCAGGCCCAGGCGCGAGATGACGT